>NC_081553.1:194332548-194442548 GCF_963082655.1 Stomoxys calcitrans
GCAATCCAGGAGACAAAGCTGTCCAACACCTACAGCTTACGTAGTTGTCACGGATACAATGTGCGACGTAGGGATCGCTCAAGGAATGGAGATGGGGTATTGGCCTTCGTGATTCACCATTCCATGCAATATAGACCCATCTCGCATGCGCCTGGCGCTAGTGACCCCTACATGGAGTGCATAGGGATAGCAGGTCCTGTACTACCGATATAGAGCTATACAACGTGTACGTACCGCCGGTTGATAGCTGTATCCCGATTAATGGCCAAGCTTACAACCCCGACATAAGTGGGCTACTATCTGGCCATAATCGTCTGGTTCAAGGGGACTTTAATGCGCATCACACTTCATGGCATTCTCCAGAATGAGCAGATTGAAGGTTCTACGTTTTGCACGATGAATGAGGATGCCCCCACTAGGATAACGAGGAGGTGCATCAGTTCGCCCGAGATTTCCATTGTATCCCCTGACCACCTGAGTGACGTATCCTGACGAGTTGTCATCTCTTTGGGGTCAGACTACCTCCCTATAATTCTCACCATCTACCGACCACCGAAGTGCGCCCCAACTTCACGGCGCAGGCAGTGGTACTCGCAGACGAGCGTGAGGGGATTCGTGGTATGGACCCCACTAAACCCAGAATCAGCGAGCTAAATCTGGAAATTAACAGGGTGGTCAACGAACATAAGCGGAATTTGTGGCTTGAACACTTGGAGCAATGTAACTTAGGCACCGGTTTCGGCAAGCTGTGGTCTACTGTTAAGTCAATTTCGAACTCTGGTAGACGGGATGACAGGATCTGAGTCATTCTGGTGAAATGTCCGTGACTGATCCGAAGAGATGAGCCAGGTTGTTCAACCGTCAATTTGTTGTGCATCCCGAGAGTGACAGGGCAAGGAGGAGAGCCATTCGCCGTATTCGTGGTCTCCGAGCCGATGGTGAAGTTACGAATGTCATCCGTGGCGCCAAATCATTCAAGGCGTTGGGCCCCGACGGAATCTCTACACGGATGTTGAATAATCTGGATTCACCTGGAGTTGAGTAACTTACCACTGTCCTCAACCTGTCTTTGAATACTCTTATAGTTCCCGATGTTTGGAAAATGGGCAGAGTGATCCCGTTATCGAAGCCTGGAAAGGACCCGAGGCTGGGGAGAGTCATACATACCGATTTCCCTTCTCTTACCAGTAGCAATAACGCTTGAGGCATTACTCCTCCCCAGCCTTGTAGGAGAATTTCCATTCGCCGAGCATCAACATGGATTTCGAAGACTGCATAGCACAACAACAGCTTTGCAGGCCATTACTGCACATATTTGCTGTGGCTTTAATCAGCCCAGACCATATGATGGGATGGTCCTTGTGGAACCGGAAAAACCCTGCGAGTTTTCTGCCAATTGCTTGTGCTCCACGCTCTCCAAGGTTATGGAGATTATGGTTAACCATCATCTTGTGTGATACTTAGAGTCCAATAGCTTCTTCGCTATAGACAGTATGGGTTCCACAGAAATCGCTCTAAGGGAGACCTAATGGCTTTTTTATGAGAATAAAGTCGTGGCTCTGGATATCTCCAAGGCATTTGATAGGGTCTGCCACGGCCGAACTTAGCACGCACCTACTTGTTTTTGTTCATTCTTTTTTGAAAAAATTTTTAACTCTTGTGGTTTTTTTTTCGACGTACGTTTTGTTTTTATACCCTCCACCATAGGATGGGGGTATACTAATTTCGTTATTCTGTTTGTAACTCCTCGTAATGTTCGTCTTAGACCCCATAAAGTATATAAATTCTTGATCGTCATGACATTTAAAGTCGATCTAGCCATATCCGTCCGTCTGTCCGTCCGTCTGTCCGTCCGTCTGTCAGTCCGTCTGTCCGTCCATCTGTCCGCCCGTCTGTCCGCCCGTCTGTCCGTCCGTCTGTTCTTCTGTCTTTCCGTCCGTCTGTCTGTCCGTCCGTCTTTCTATCCGTCTGTCTGTCTGTCCCTCTGTCTGTCCGTCCGTCTGTCTGTCCGTCCGTCTGTCTGTCCGTCCGTCTGTCTGTCTGTCCTTCCGTCTGTTTCGTCCGTCTGTCCGTATAAACAGATCTTGGGTCTTGACTTCTTGAGCCTCTGGATGGCGCAATTCTCATCTGATTTCACTGAAATTTAGCATGAGGTGTTTCATTATAACTATCAACAACTGTGCTGAGTATGGTTGAAATCGGTTCATAACCGGATATAGCTGTCAAATAAATCTATCTGGGGTCTTGACTTCTTGAGCGTCTAGAGGGCGTAATTATTATCCGATTTGGCTGAAATTTTGCACGGCGTGTTTTGTTATGACTTTCAAGAACTGTGCTGAGTATGGTTGAAATCGGTCCATGTTTTGATGTAGCTGCCATATACACCGATCTTGGGTCTTGACATCTAAAGCCCCTAGAGGGCGCAATCCTTATCCGATTTGGCTGAAATTTTGCACGGCGTGTTTTGGTATGACTTTCATCAACTGTGCTGTGTATGGTTGAAATCGGTTCATAACCGGATATAGCTGTCATATAAAGCGGTCTTGAATTCTTGAGCGTCTAGAGGGCGCAATTTCTATCCGATTTGGCTGAAATTTTGGACGGCGTGTTTTGGGATGACTTCCAAAAACTGTGCTAAGTATGGTCCGAATCGGTCCTTAACCTGATATAGCTCCCATATAAATCGATCTTGGATCTTGACTTCTTGAGCCACTAGAGGGCGCAATCCTTATCCGATTTGGCTAAAATTAGCATAAGGTGTTTTATTATGACTTTCAACAACTGTGCTGAGTATGGTTGAAATCGGTTCATAACCGGATGTAGCTGTCATATAAACCCATCTGGGATCTTGACTTCTGGAGCCTCCAGAGGGCGTAATTATTATCCGGTTTGCCTGAAATTTTGCACGACGTGTTTTGGTATGACATCCAAAAACTGTGCTAAAAATGGTCTAAATCGGTCTTTGACTTCTTGAGCCACTAGAGGGCGCAATCCTTATCCGATTTGGCTGAAATTTTGCATGAAATGTTTCGGTATGACTTTCAATATCTGTGCTAAGAATGGTTCAAATCGGTTCATAACCTGATATAACCGGATTATATATATGCCATATAATCCGATCTGGGATCTTGACTTCTTGAGCCTTTAGATTTGGCTGAAATTTTGCATGACGTGTTGACTTTCAACAACTGTGCCAAATATGATTCAAATCGTTCTATAGGCTGATATAGCTGTCATATTAACAAATCTGGGATCTTAACCTCTTGAGCCTTGACTTACTTCTTGAACCCCTTAAGGTCGCACTTCTTACTCGAATTGACTAAAATTTTACACAATGACTTATACTATGGTCTCCAACATTCAATTTAATTATGATTCGAAACGGATCATAGCTTGTTATAGCTCTTATATCATAGCAATTTTTTTCGTTTATCCTTTGTTTGCCAAAAAAGAGATATCGGGAAAAGAACTCGACAAATGCGATCTATGGTGGAGGGTATACAAGATTCGGCCCGGCCATCTCTTTTTTTTTTCTTTAGACTCAAAATCTGCTCTTAAACTCTGAAGGCCACCGTAGCGCACCGTCCGTCCGCCTATGACGCTGAACGCCTGGGTTCGAATCCTGGCGGGAACATCAGAAAATTTTTCAGTGGTGGTTATCCCCCTCCTAATGCTGGCGACATTTGTGAGGTAATTAGTCATGTGAAAACTTCTCCCCGAAGAGGTGTCGCTCTGCGGCACGCCATTCGAATTCGGCTATAAAAAGGAGGTCCCTTATCATTGAGCTTAAAATTGAATCGGACAGCACTCATTGATATGTGAGAAGTTTGCCCCAGTTCCTTAATGGAATGTTCATGGGCAAATTTGCATTTGCAAACTCTGAATGAGCTCGAGTCAAGGTGATCAACAAATCACATAGGTTCACAAAGGGATCATGATATCTTGTTGGGAGGTCAACAAATATCTTCTCTATATAAAACACACAAAAAGTTAATAAAAAAATTTTTAATTTGAGAAGATATTAAAAATATAATAAAAAAATATTTATAAAAATAAAAATTCACACAAAGAACAATCAAAAATTAGAAAGTCTTATTTTATAAAAAACCAAACTCTAAAACTTGTAAGACTTGTAAAAAACAAAAACAAAAAATTGGCGCATATATAAAAACCGTCTTAAAGAAAAATCATTAAAAAGTAATTACAAAAAAGGCTTTATTTTTTCGAAATACTTATTTTACATGTATACAAAAAAATCAATAGAAAAATAAATAAACCTAATCAAATAAATGTCCTTTTTTTTAGAAGTTGTATTGTATAGATATACTAAGCATAAGAATTGAAATTATATATACAAAAAAATATTTTCACATTGGTGTTTGAAAAAAAAAGAATATATATATATATATATAAAAATTATAGCTTCTTATATTCATTTGAACCTTATACAGAATTTTTTGCAAACATTTTTAAAGCTTTGTAATATAAAATTAAAAAAAAATGTGTATAAAAAAAAATATATATATATGCATATATTTTTATAATTTTTTTCGAAAAAATGGGTAAAGCCTAGTATGGCATATATAAAGAATATATTTTTACATAAAAAAAAATATTTTTTTTTTTATAATAGAATCTCTCTTAATATTTAGGAGTTCTTAGTAGAAGGAATCCAGATATCCAGAAAAAGAAATATTTTCACAATTTGTTATATATAATGTAAAAAAATACTATTTGGGGTTTGGTTATGGGGCCTGATAGGAAGACAAGAAATGAGGTGGAAAGTGGCTAAGTTTTTTTTGAATAACTTTTCCAGCCTGGAAGGCTTGTTGACTTGTTTATTTCCTTGAGTTTCCTAGTAAATTCAGTTACTCATCTTTTCTTTAGGCAAAAAATGTTTTTGAAGTATCCACACACTTGTTCCAAAATTTTATTGTTTTGAATTAAAACCAGCTATCTTGAAAAGTTTTTAATGTTTTAAGGCCGTATTCACAAAACTTAATGACTAAGTTTTCTGAATACCGATGTTATTTCTTAGCCCACTGCCTTCATGTTTAGGCCATTTTTCATTGCGGTACAAAGTAAAATCTTTACACAATCGTACATACATACATACCAATATTTATTTTTGGGGGGATTTGGGAGAGAGTTAAAAGAGCTGCTTTTCAAAATTTAATCAAAGCTTTTGCAATCGAATGAGAGAGAGAAAAAAAGAACTGTTTTTCGAAGTTGAATTTTATGATGTGTGTACATATGTATCTATTGACTAATTTGTGTTATGCTAGAAAAAAATAATAAAAAAACCCTTAATAAACAGAAAATGTACGAAAAATTGTAAGAAGAAAGTACCGAAAACAAAACATTGGCCCTGACACAAAACTGTGTGTGTGTGTGTGTGTGAGAGTCTCAATTCAATAACAGAGAACGGTTTGAATGCCATTTCATTGCCTAAATAAAAGTGCATACGAGGGTTGCCTTTTATATTTTGGGATTGTACAACCCTTGTGTTGCAATCTGCCAACTGGCAGCTCAATAGTAAAGCTTGACATTTTTAAGGTGATACGTATGCCATTTTCATTGCCTATGAAGCCATTCGTAAAAATACTGCATACGAGGGTTGCCTTTTATATTTTGGGATTGTGCAACCCTTGTGTTGCAATATTCCAACTGGCAGCTCTATACTAAAGCTTGACATTTTTGAGGTTATACATATGTCATTTTCATTGCCTATGAATCCATTCGTAAAAATAGTGCATACGAGGGTTGCCTTTTATATTTTGGGATTGTACAATACCTTGTGTTGCAATCTGCTAACTGACAGCTCTATAGTAAAGCTTGACATTTTTGAGGTTATACGTATGCCATTTTCATTGCCTATGAATCCTTTCGTAAAAATACTGCATACGAGGGTTGCCTTTATATTTTGGGATTGTACAACCCTTGTGTTGCAATCTGCCAACTGGCAGCTCTATAGTAAAGCTTGACATTTTTGAGGTTATACGTATGCCATTTTCATTGCCTGTGAATCCATTCGTAAAAATACTGCATACGAGGGAAGCCTTTTATATTTTGGGAATGTACAACACCTTGTGTTGCAATCTGCCAACTGACAGCTCTATTGTAAAGCTTGACATTTTTGAGGTTATACGTACTCAGAACGTTTTGACATGCGAGCGTTATTTGTATTGTTTACAGTAACTTCAAAAAATCATCTCGCCCAAAAAATGAAATTAAATCGTAAACATTTTCGTGCTATCATTTTTTACAACTTTCGACGTGGATTAACTCAACAACAGTGCATCGATGAACTTTATTCTTTTTTTGGCAAAGAAGCTTGTTGTTGTTGTTGCAGTTTGTTGTACACTGAGGCGGCAGCCCTTGCCGATGAAGGAATCCATCGGGTCAATCCGGTACGTACAACCGGCTGCCATGGGATGAAGCTCCATGAAGGACCTGTGTTTATCGATGGTATGGTGAAAATTCAACCGAGGTCGTAGATCACTCCAAGATGAATCTCGCGAAGGGCGTCCGATGTTGTTCCAAAGATCTGATGATGCTGTGTGTTGGATCCCACAAAACTTCTCAATAGCTCAAAAAAAAGCTCCTGTCGATTGAAGAAATGCTGCAAAAATATAAAACAACAGCATTTTTGAGCACTCAAAACTTTGATTTGATGAGTCATTTGCCGTATAGTTCAGACTTGACACCGAATGACTTCTTTTTATACCCACCACTGAAGGATGAGGGTATATTCATTTTGTCATTCCGTTTGCAACACATCGAAATATCCATCGAAATATAGGATCGGACCCTATAAAGTATATAGATCTAGACATGTCCGTCCGTCTGTCTGTTGAAATCACGCTACAGTCTTTAATAATAGAGATATTGAGCTGAAATTTTGTTCATGAGCAGGTTAAGTTCGAAGATGGGTTATATCGGACTATATTTTGATATAGCCCCCATATAGACCGATCTTCCCATTTAGGGTCTTAGGTCCATAAAAGCCACATTTATTATCCGATTTTGCTTAAATTTGGGACAGAAAATTCTGTCAGCCCCTTCGACATCCTCCTTCAATTTGGCCCAGATCGGTCCAGATATGGATATAGCTGCCATATAGACCGATGCGCCGATTTAGGGTCTTAGGCCCATAAAAGCCACATTTATTATCAGATTTTACTGAAATTTGGGGCAGTGAGTTGTCTCAGGCCCTACCACATTCTTCTTCAATTTGGCCCAGATCGGTCCAGATATGGATATAGCTGCCATATAGACCGATCCTCCGATTTAGGGTCTTAGGCCCATAGAAGCCACATTTATTATCAGATTTTGCTGAAATTTGGGGCAGTGGGGCACAATTGAACAATGACTTGTATTTATTAGTATTTGGTCCAAATCGGAACATATTTCGATATAGCTGCTATGGGCCATAAGGTATGCATTTTCACCGGATTTTGACGAAAGGTGGTTTACATATATACCCGAGGTGGTGGGTATCCAAAGTTCGGCCCACCTAAGTGCCGGTATCTGTTAGACGCGAAAGCCGGGCAATGACAAAGGAAATTGCTCCAACGTCTCATCATCTTCCCCGCATGCTCTACACATTCTATCACTTGCCGCACCGATTTTTCATAAGTAGCTCGACATCCTTCTAACTTCCTTTCAGTAATAGCCTCGTCTTCTCTCCCCATAGGGTTTTCGACGTCCTACCGACCGTTTCGTCTTAGATTTTTACGCCGATCAATTTCGCCCCATTTTTGGGCAACGATCAATTTTGCCCCATAGCCCATCCTTCGGTGGTGGGTATAAAAAAATGTCCATGTTATAATGAGCAAAATATCAAGGCCTTAAGTGGTCCGGGATCCTTTTGCCAGACTTTGGCCTTCCGAAAATTTGTACACCCTCCACCATAGGATGGGGGTATACTAATTTCGTCATTCCGTTTGTAACACCTCGAAATATGCGTCTAAGACCCCATAATGTCCAATTCCAACAACTGTGCTAAGTATGGTTCAAATCGGTTCATAACATGATATAACTGTCATATAAACCGATCTTGTATCATGAATTCCTGAGCCGCTGGAGGGCGAAATTCACATTCGATTTGACTGAAATTTGGCATGACGTGTTTCGTTATGACTTTCAATCACTGTGCTAAGTATGGTTCAAATTGGCCTATTACCTGATATAGCTGCCATATAAACCGATCTGGGATATTGACTTCGTGAGCCTCTAGAGGGCGCAATTCCTATTCGATCTGACTGAAATTTGGCATGACGAATTTTTTCATTTTAAAGTTTCGTCTCCAAAGAGACACAAAATTAAAGCTTGTAGGAACAGAACAACGATGATCGAGAGACCGGTTTACATGGGTGCTATATCAGGTAATAGACTGATTTGGACCGTACTTGGCACTGTTGTTGAAAGCTATAACAGAACTCTACGTGCAAAATTTTAGCCAAATCTGGCAAAAATTGTGGCTTCCAGGGGCTCAAGAAATCAAATCGGGCGAACGGTTTATATGGGGGCTATATCAGGTTATAGACCGATTTGGACTGTACTTGGCACAGTTGTTAGAAGACATAACAGAACATTATGTGCAAAATTTCAGCCAAATCGGACAAAATTTCTGGCTTCCAAGCTCTCAAGAAGTCAAATCGGGCGATCGGTTTATATGGGGACTTTATCGAAATCTGAACCGATATGCCCTATTTGAAATCCCCAACAACCTACATTAATATTAAGCATCTGTGCAAAATTTCACTCGGCTAGCTTTACGCGTTCGTCCGCTATCATGATTTCGACAGACGGACATGCTTAGATGAACTCAGAACGTCGAGACGATCAAGACTATATATATACTTTATGGGGTCTTAGACGAATATTTCGAGTTGTTACAAACGGAATGACTAAATTAGTACACCCTTATGGTGGTGGGTATGAAAATATCTTTGAATATTGAAAACCATACTAAAAGATATTGCAGACTTCAATCAGAGGCAGATTTTTTGTAGAGATTTGTGAATTTTTCAAGTTTTTTGGGGCTGTTAGGGCGAAATCATTAAATTTTTCAATTTTTGTTTGATCCTTGAATGGCTCTCGCCGCTGCTCCATGTGCCCAGATTCGAATCTTGGCCGGGCTCTGCCGAATTTATGATTTTTGAAGTTTTTTGCCTGTTAGGGCGAGATCATTAAATTTTTAAATTTTTGTATGTTTCTCTTTCAAGGCGAGCTGAATGATCGGAGATGCAAATGGAAAAGGAAAGTCTACGATAGCCTTCCTTTTCCATTTGCAACTCCGATCATTCAGCTCGTCTCGAAAGAAAAACAAACAAACATTGAAAAATTTAATAATCTCGCCCTAACATGCAAAAAACTTAAAAAATTAAAAATTCGGCAGAGCCCGGCCAAGATTCGAACCTGAGCACATGGAGCAGCGGCGAGTGCCATTGCCGTTGGCTTAGCGTTCGAAGCCATCAATAGAACTTCCAACAGATGAACAAAATCATGTGTAGTACGGAAGAGGTGTAATTTGTCACAGATAGAATGTCTGTCATTACACAAAAATACATGCATTGGGATAAGTACAGCTAGCAGACAGGGTTGTCGAGTGTGGTTAATGTGGTAATTGTATCATAGATGCGTTTTCGCTATTAATAACATACCAACGCCCGGCCCTTGAAGTCATCACACTTAACATGTTTGAAAAGTCTTCAAACCAAAGACGATCTCATCCCACTGTGTGTCTGTGGCTGCAGGTACACACACATACACACACACTGTGTTACCAAACTCCATACAGAAAAGTTATATAAAATTTTTGAAAAAAAAAAAATACGCAAATCTATAAAAATATTTTATTATTATTAATTATTATTATTATTATTGTATACATATAGAAAATACATAAAATGTATCTTATATGTATAGAAAGAACTATACATGTATTTAAAAGCCGATTACAAATCCATACAAATTCAGAACTACTACTACAACAACAACAACAACAACAAAAAACCCAAACTAAAAGAAGAAGAAGAAAACTATTAATTGTAACAATTTATTGTGATAGCAAAAACTCTGATGATGATAACAATTTTCGCTTAACTAAACCACAAATAAAATACCAAAAAAAAATGAAAGAAAAAAAACACAGAAATTCAAATTTTATTAAAAACAAAAAGAAACAACAACACAAATACCAATAATAGAAATTGAAGAAAAAAACACAAATAAATCCTGGGACGACAAGTTAAGAAATAGAACAAAAAACCAAATTTAAGAAAAAAAAAAACATTTTAACAAAATGTGTGTAACGGAAAAGATTGTAAAGAAAATCTAATACTATTTACATTAAATTCGTTTATTTTTTGTTAGAAATGTAAAGAAAAAAAAAAAAAAGAGTTGAAAACAAAAGACAAGAAAACGATATATGTGTAACCAAAACGAAAAACTGTAGCAATTACAAAAGAAAAAGGAGAAAAAGAAACATTTATTAACTCTATATCTATCTACTTATAAATATCTCTATCTATATATATATACATACATATATGTAATTATCAAATGGAAATAAGAATCAAACTATATATACATTCATATATATATATATACACATGAACAATATACTTCAATGTAAGCTGGAGACGGATGTAAAACGATGAAGAAAATTAAACGAAAAAAAAATAAATGAAAACACAAACACACGTCACAAATATGTAAGAAACGAAACAAGGAGGAGACAAAAGAAATATACATAAATAAAAAAAGGAAAGAAATAAATCAAAATGAAATGGTAATTGAATAAGTTTTATTTTTTGTGTTGTACGGCAAATCGAAAAGGAAGTTAAACCAATAGCAGGTAAATAAAATAGTTTTATAGAAAATTTAGTAAAAATTTCCTCAAAATTCTATCCAAACAAAAACCATAAAAGCAGCAAAAATTAACAGATTTTGCTGAAATTTTGACCAATTGTATGAGTCATTAAGGCTGATTATAGATAATATGGGATAATATTGGGTTGCCCAAAAAGTAATTGCGGATTTTTCATATAGTCGGCGTTGACATATTTTTTCAACGGCTTGTGACTCTGTAATTGCATTCTTTCTTCTGTCCGTTATCAGCTATTACTTTTAGCTTGCTTTAGAAAAAAAGTGTAAAAAAAGTATATTTGATTAAAATTCATTCTAAGTTTTATTAAAAATGCATTTACTTTCTTTTAAAAAATCCGCAATTACTTTTTGGGCAACCCATATTTGAGTAAACTGATCACATGATCCAAGACTAAGAGACTTTTCTAGAAAGTATAGGAGACTTTCCTTAGAAGCTTAGGAAATTTTCTTAGTATGTTTGGGAGATTTTCCTAGGAAGTTTGAGCGATTTTCCCAAGAAGTCGGAGAGACTATCGTAGAATGTCTGTGAGACTTTCCTAAAAAGTATGAAAGATTTTTTGAGCAAGTCCACCAGAAATTCTAGACATTTTCGAAGCAAAAGTGGAAGACTTCCAGAAATTCATGGAGACTTTCTCAGACAGCTCGAGAAATTTTCAGGGACACTTCCTAGAATATCAGGGAGAAAGACTTGGTGACTTTCCCAAACTGCCCGGGAGACTATCTCAGAATGTTTGGGCGAATTTTACAGAAAGTCAATGAGACTATCTCATAATGTTTGGGAAACAACTACTGAAAATATGGAAGACAATTCCACAAAAATCTGAGAAACTATCCCAGATGTCTGCAAGACTTTCACTGGAAGTCTGGGATACATTCATAGGAAGTCTTGGATTCTAGGATACATCCATAAGAAGTCTGGCAGTCTTCCACAGAAAGTCTGGCATTTTTCCAGCGGAAGTATGGCAGTCTTCCACAGGAAATCTGGCAGTCTTCCACAGGAAATCTGGCAGTCTTTCACAGGAAGTCTGGCTGTCTTCCACAGGAAGTCTGGCATTTTTCCAGGGGAAGTCTGGCAGTCTTCCACAGGAAATCTGGCAGTCTTCCACAGGAATTCTGGCAAACTTCCATAGGATGTCTGCCAGTCTTCCATAGGAAGTCTGGCAGTCTTCCACAGGAAGTCTGGCAGACATCCAGAGGAAGTCTGGTATTAAAACTACCATTTCCCAAAGGAGAGGGTATTAAAACTACACTTTCCCAAAGGACAAGGAATTAAAACTACCCTTTCCAAGGAAAAAGGTAAAACTACCCTTTCCCAAGGAAAAAGGTAAAACTACCCTTTCCCAAAGAAAGGGCAATAAAACTACCCTTTCCCAAAGTAAAGTGAATTAGAACTAGCCTCTCCCAAAGGAAAGGGTATTAAAACCACCCTTTCCCTAAGAAAAGGGAATCAGAACTACCCTTTCCCAAAGGAAAGGGTATTAAAACTTCCCTTTCGCAAAGAACAGGGTATCAAAACTACCCTTTCCCAAGATAATGAGTGTTAAAATTACCTTTTCCCAAAGGAGAGGGTATTAAAACAAGGGTATTTCCCAAGGTAAAGGTTATTACAATTACCTTTTCCCAAAGGAAAGGGTATTAAAATTACCTTTTCCCAAAGGAAAGGGTATTAAAATTACCTTTTCCCAAAGGAAAGGGTATTAAAATTACCTTTTCCCAAAGTAAAGGTTATCAAAACCACCCTTTCCCAAAGGAAAGGATATTAAAACCACCCTTTCCCAAAGGAAAGGGTATTAAAACATCCCTTTTGCAAAGGACAGGGTATCAAAACTACCCTTTCCAAGGTAAAGGGTATTAAAATCACTTTTCCCAAAGGAAAGGGTATAAAAATTACATTTTCCCAAAGGAAAGGGTATTAAAACTACCCTTTGCCAAAGAAAAGGGTATTAAAACAACCATTTCCAAACGAAAGGGGAATTAGAACTACCCTTTCCCAGAGGAAAGGGTATTAAAATTACCCTTCCCTATGAAAGGGTATTCAATCTACGGTTTCCAAAAGGAAAGGGTATTAAAACTAGCCTCTCTCAAAGGAATGGGAATAAAACTAGCCTCTCCCAAAGAAAAGGGTATATAAACTAGCTTTCCCAAAGGAAAGGGTATTGAAATTACCCTTTCCCAAAAGAAAGGATATTAAAACTACCCTTTCCAAAGGAAAGGGAATTAAAAACTACCCTTTCTCAAAGGAAAGGCTATTAAAACTAGCCTCTCCCAAAGGAAAGGGTATTAAAACTATCCTTTCCCAAAGGAAAGAGTATTAAAACTACGCTTTCCCAAAGGAAAGGGTATAAAAACTACGCTTTCCCAAAGGAAAGGGTATAAAAACTACCCTTTCCCAAAGGAAGGGGAACTAGAACTATCTTTTCTCAAAGGAAAGGGAGCAGAAGCTATCCTTTCCCAAGGAAGGGGTAACAAGATGACCCTTTCCCAAAGGTATGTGTATTAAAAGAGGGTATTAAGATTACATTTCCCATGTGAGAGGGTATTAAGATTACCTTTCCCAAGGGAGAGGATATTAAAATTGCCCTTTCCCAAGGGAGAGAGTATTAAAAACCCAAGGGAAAGGGTACTGCAACAACGCTTTTCTTTGGGAAAGGGTACTAAAATTACCTTTTCCTTTTGAAAAGGGTACTAAAATTAATCTTTCCCAAAGGAAAGGGTATTAAAGCTACACTTCATCAGAAGAAAGGAACTTCCTTTCCTTTGGGAAAGTGTACAAAAACTACTCTTTCTTTTGGAAAAGGGTACTAAAAGTACCCTTTCCCAAGGAAGGGGTACTAAAACAACTCCTACCCAAAAGAAAGGGCACTAAAATTACTTTTTTCAAAAGGAAAGAGTACTTAAACTTCCCTTTTCAAAAGGAAAGTGTACTAAAACTACTCTTTCTTTTGGGAAAGGGCACTATAACTACCCTTTTCTATGAGAAATGGTTTTTAAACTACCCTTTCCTTTGGGAGAGGTTACTAAACTAACCTCTCCCTTCGGAAAAGGTGCTAAAATTACCGTTTCCTTTGGGTAAGGGTGCTAAAGCTAAACCCAAAGGTAAGGCTACTTAAATTACTTTTTTCCAAAGAAAATTGCACTAGAACCACCCTTTCCTAAAGGAAAGGATACTAAAACTCCCTTTCCAAAAGGAAAGAGCACTTAAACTACCCTTCCCCCGAGAAAAAAACGAAGGAGGTCAGTCAGACTTTAAGACGAAGTCTGGAAGACTATCATAGTAAATCTAAGAGATATTAATAGGAAATCAAGGAGAATATTGTTGTATGTCTGGAAGGCTTTCATGGGAAGTCTGGGAGACTTTCGTATGAAGTCTAGGAGACGTTCATTGAAAGTCTGAGAGACTTTCGTTGTAAGTCTGGGAGACTTTCATAGAAAGTCTGGAGACTTTCATACAAAGTAAGGAGACTTTCATTCGAAGTCTGGGAGACTTTCATAAAAAGTCTGGGAGACTTTCATAGAAAGTCTGGGAGACTTTCATAGAACGTCTGGGAGGCTTTTTTGGCTTTCATAGAAAGGATTTCATAGAAAGTCTGGAGACTTTCATAGAAAGTCTGGAGACTTTCATAGAAAGTCTGGAGACTTTCATAGAAAGTCTGGAGACTTTCATAGAAAGTCTGGAGACTTTCATAGAAAGTCTGGGAGACTTTCATAGAAAGTCTGGGAGACTTTCATAGAAAGTCTGGGAGACTTTCATAGAAAGTCTGGGAGACTTTCCTAGAAAGTTTGGGAGACTTTCATAGAAAGTCTGGGAGACTTTCATAGAAAGTCTGAAAGACATTCGTAGATAGTCTGGAAGACATTCGTAGAAAGTCTGGGGGACATTCATAGAAAGTCTGGGAGACATCCATAGAAAGTGTGGGAGACTTTCGTAGAAAGTCTGGGAGTCTTTATTGGGAAGTCTGGGAGAATTTCGTCGAAAGTCTGATAGACTTCTGCAGGAAGTCTGGGAAACTTTCATAGGTAATCTTTGGGAGACTGTCATAGGAAGTCTGAGAAATTTTCATAGGAAGTCTGGGAGACTTTTATAGGATATCCGAGACATTTTTATGGGAGGTCTGGGAGACTTACCAAAGAAGTGTGGCACACTTTCCTAGGAAGTCTGGTATATTTTCTTGGAAAGTTTGGGGCAAAGTTCTTCAATCAACTTAACACAATCCATCCTCTAACACTTCCTTAATTCCTTCTTATGGATTCTCAGTTTCTCTCTATAGACGCCAAATTTTTCATCCTTTTACCGCTTCCACTGCCTGCTTTGAGCTCTTTTCTATTATTCGTTTTGAGTTTCCATGGATTCTTATTCCACTAACTTTTGGCCTCGCTCATTTTCTGCTTCCTGGTCGGTCAAGCCTCCTTGAAGGAAGAAATTATTCCACGCATTACTGTTTGTCCCAAGTCTTTTATGTGTTTTGCGCACAAAATCTTCACCAGAGCGTAACTTACTTTTTTTCAATTAACGCATTAAACTCCTCCCATCTCATCTCTACTGTAGAATTCATTACAAAAAAAAAAACCACATCAGATTCTCTTTTAAAAATTTTGTTATAGTCGCTATTATCAAGTCTTTAAATACAGATCTAAGAATTGAATGAGTATATCGGTCTCGACATTGCTAAAGGCCCCTTTAATGCCAATGGACTCTCTCAGTGTGTTAATCTTAGATAGAGGGAATAATGGATCGTCCGTAGTCGCTGGAGAACATTTTTTGACAGCAGCTAGGGTACGCTTTGTGAAGATCGACTTTGTGTTATGGCTCTCCACTGCGTTACTTCCCCGATCCTGTTGTAGGGGCTGCGACATCAAATGGACTAAACTCTCCAGATCGTGCATAGGTTTTGCGAATAGGTCTTGCAAGTTATGAAAATCTCTACTGCTGATGTACTTTCCGGAATAGGGTAACGTGTTGTGAAAGATCATTTTGACCTTCTGTCTCTCGGATTATTGGATTGCAAATCAAATGCCAGACCATCGCCCAGATTCGCAGTTTTTCGGGCACCAACATAAGCTCCACCAATCGTTTCATTATCTCCAACGGCACCTTATCGTCGTTGAAACTTAGATTTCACTTATAGATCTAAACGGATACCATGTCCATGTTAGCACTCGACCTGGACCTACCAGAGTACGGTCGGGAAATAATCCCACCTGATAGTCCGTTTTGTTTGCCCATGTTGTGTGGGATCCTGAATCCAAGAATGTTGTGTTGTCTGTCTAATGAGTATGGAGAGACACTATCCATGGCTGCTATTTTGTTAAGGGTAAACTTAGCCTTGCTCACAAATCTTCTTTTTTTTGATAGAAATTGGTTTGTGGACTTTTATTTTATTTGCTTACAAAGAATTCCACAAAATTAGTTTTTTTTAGAAAATTACATCAACTTCGATTTGAAAAAAAAACTGATTTTTTCCTTCCTTGGTCTATGCTTCTTTATGACTTAAAGAAGTCATTGACACTAATAACTTTGACATTCTTCTAGATATACAGCCAGCCCCATTCGTGCATGAAGGTGGGCAACTGCATTTCCTTGTAACCATTTCGCCGTTGCTAAGGTAAACAAACAAAAAAAAAGTTTGCCAGCGAACAAGAAAAAAGGCCATCTAAACATTCATTTAGTCAATCATAACCATCGATTTAATAAAAATTCATGGGAAAATATGCTTCATAGTCGGTAATTTTATGGGTTCCCCAATTGTCTGCTAATACTTGTGGTAGAGCAACTACAAAAATACAGGCAAATTAGGAGTATAAACAAAACAAATCGCTTTCGAAATCGAATTTAGGAATTGGGATTAGGAAATGAGTTCCACACCAAAATGGTATTGTCGCAATAAATCGCAACCAATGCAAACCTTTGCTGAACTCTCAAAGCTGGGCAACGAATTGAGGCGCATAACCAAACGTTTGGTCATAGATGTCAAGGTGGACATTTTTACGGAACATGTAAGTGATTGAGGAAGCTGTTCGTTTGTCTTGCCACAAATTTAATGTCGTTTTGTTTGTAACTTTCTAGGACTCTTTACTGGAGGAATGCGAAAGAATTGTGGAACAATATTGGAGTTTAAAGGATCAATCGAACAACAAGGAATTTCAATCCTTATCGAAGAAGATCAAACGTAGTCCTTATAATGCTTTGCTAATGCAAAAGTTTCGCACTATTATCGCGGTGAATGATCGACGTTTTTGTCAACTGACTTTTGTGCTGAAGAAGACGGTGAGTTGTTGTTTTAACATAATTGGTGGAAATGTTAAGTGGCCAGATGTCAAGGTGACCAGGTCTTGCCAATGTCATATTTGCCTTGCAAGCAACAGAAATTACGAAACTGAGTTAACATTTGGGAAATCGGTCTTATAATCGACAAGTTTTTAGGTCGCCAAGAGCGGAGATAACGAAGACCATGTTGAGGGTTGTGATGAAAACACATTTTCCAAAGAATGCAATGGGACACAAAGAGACACCGGAATCTGCGAACAATGAGTTCGATCGGAGACTTATCATTACGGACATTTTGATAAAGAGTATTAGTATTAGTATTAGTATTAGTATTAGTATTAGTATTAGTATTAGTATTAGTATTAGTATTAGTATTAGTATTAGTATTAGTATTAGTATTAGTATTAGTATTAGTATTAGTATTAGTATTAGTATTAGTATTAGTATTAGTATTAGTATTAGTATTAGTATTAGTATTAGTATTAGTATTAGTATTAGTATTAGTATTAGTATTATTATTAGTATTAGTATTAGTATTAGCATTAGTATTAGTATTAGTATTAGTATTAGTATTAGTATTAGTATTAGTATTAGTATTAGTATTAGTATTAGTATTAGTATTAGTATTAGTATTAGTATTAGTATTAGTATTAGTATTAGTATTAGTATTAGTATTAGTATTAGTATTAGTATTAGTATTAGTATTAGTATTAGTATTAGTATTAGTATTAGTATTAGTATTAGTATTAGTATTAGTATTAGTATTAGTATTAGTATTAGTATTAGTATTAGTATTAGTATTAGTATTAGTATTAGTATTAGTATTAGTATTAGTATTAGTATTAGTATTAGTATTAGTATTAGTATTAGTATTAGTATTAGTATTAGTATTAGTATTAGTATTAGTATTAGTATTAGTATTAGTATTAGTATTAGTATTAGTATTAGTATTAGTATTAGTATTAGTATTAGTATTAGTATTAGTATTAGTATTAGTATTAGTATTAGTATTAGTATTAGTATTAGTATTAGTATTAGTATTAGTATTAGTATTAGTATTAGTATTAGTATTAGTATTAGTATTAGTATTAGTATTAGTATTAGTATTAGTATTAGTATTAGTATTAGTATTAGTATTAGTATTAGTATTAGTATTAGTATTAGTATTAGTATTAGTATTAGTATTAGTATTAGTATTAGTATTAGTATTAGTATTAGTATTAGTATTAGTATTAGTATTAGTATTAGTATTAGTATTAGTATTAGTATTAGTATTAGTATTAGTATTAGTATTAGTATTAGTATTAGTATTAGTATTAGTATTAGTATTAGTATTAGTATTAGTATTAGTATTAGTATTAGTATTAGTATTAGTATTAGTATTAGTATTAGTATTAGTATTAGTATTAGTATTAGTATTAGTATTAGTATTAGTATTAGTATTAGTATTAGTATTAGTATTAGTATTAGTATTAGTATTAGTATTAGTATTAGTATTAGTATTAGTATTAGTATTAGTATTAGTATTAGTATTAGTATTAGTATTAGTATTAGTATTAGTATTAGTATTAGTATTAGTATTAGTATTAGTATTAGTATTAGTATTAGTATTAGTATTAGTATTAGTATTAGTATTAGTATTAGTATTAGTATTAGTATTAGTATTAGTATTAGTATTAGTATTAGTATTAGTATTAGTATTAGTATTAGTATTAGTATTAGTATTAGTATTAGTATTAGTACTAAGAAAATCCAGGGTGGCTTTGAGCTTCTCAGTAAACAACATAATCAGCCTGGCACCCAGACCATCAACTTTTAAGCCATTTTTGCTATTGCTTTCAAAAATCATGGAATTTGATATGCAGAATTTTGTTTTGTAAATTTCTCCAATGCTGAGAATAGAAAGTGAAATTTCCTGGTTTCTGCCATGGGAATGTTTTTACTTCGTACTTTACTTCGTACATAGGATATGGTGTGACTTGAAGAAGAAATTCATCATTGGGTGGCAGTATGCCAACATTGGTCATTTTATGTTGCTCACAGTAATTCAAAAGCAAGGCCTCCCAAGGTTGTTTAGATGTCAAGTTTCATAAGAGAAACAAAATCCTAGTTTGCCTCATATAATCCAATAAAAGGACCAATATCTCCAGTAAATCAAGGTCCCAATGGTTTTCTACAATAGCTATGGCCAAGATATTGTTACGAAATTTCTGCTTGTAGTTTAGTAGTGGATAAGCAGGATTTATAAGAATTTTGGGTATGACACATTCATGGATGGCTTGTCTTGCAGGGCAACCAAACTTTTGTCGATCTATCTCCAATATACTCTCAATGTGTTGTTCTATTTCGATTTCCTTCAAAAGAGCGCCATACTTTTGCCGATCTATCACCAATATACTCTTCAAGTGATGTTCTTTTTCGCTTTCCTTCAAAAGGGCTCCATAGAAGGATGTTCCATTGAAGGCTTCATCCTTGTGTACATCAATTGCCATACAATTTTTAATGGCTAGTACAAATTTACATGCTAGCCATATTTTAAGTAGCTGCGAAGTTTTTTGCTGCTGGGCTGTATACATTTGAATAAGTAAAAGTATTGTATGTCCTGCCCAAGGATTAGAGACTTGCTGGGAGTCAATTGGTTAGTTGCAACAGAAATTCTCACACTAATTCCAAATTTTTAATAACATTAATAACTATAATTGACAGCTTGTCGATGATTTATGTTGAGGGAATGAAAGTCCTACGTTCTTATTAATGCCTCTGCAACTGCAAGAATTAGTGGCCAAAGGGCCAAAGGGAAATGTGCTGTTAATAGTCCTGCGAAGTGTGATTTGTTAGGTTAAAACAAGTAAAAAGATATTAAGTTCTGCCGGGACGAACTTTGGATACCCAACACCTCGGGTATATATGTAAACTACCTTTCGTCATAATCCTGTGGAAAATATTGGGTTGCCCAAAAAGTAAATGCGGATTTTTCATATAGTCGGCGTTGACAAATTTTTTCACAGCTAGTGACTCTGTAATTGCATTCTTTCTTCTGTCAGTTATCAGCTGTTACTTTTAGCTTGCTTTAGAAAAAAAGTGTAAAAAAAGTATATTTGATTAAAGTTCATTCTAAGTTTTATTAAAATGCATTTCCTTCCTTTAAAAAAATGCGCAATTACTTTTTGGGCAACCCAATACATATTTTGTGCCCCCAAAGCTGCTTTATCGAAATATGGTTCGATTTGGACCGAATTCTAATAAGTACAAGTCGGGCGCCTTAAGTCCAACAAGCAAAAATGTGCCAAGGGAACCCACCACCATTGATTTGACTTAAACATTGCACAAATATACGTAGCTGTTTCTTTGAAATCAGCTACAAATTTAAGTTTCTTGTGGTCGTAGAAAACTAATCGGTAGCCGGTTTTAATAGGAGCTATCACAGAAAATCAAAACAATAAAAACCGTTTAAAAAGTTAAGGCAAAATGTGGTATGCAAAATGCATTAAGCATGCTACAGTGATAGCGATTTCGGTCTTACCAAAGGCCTCATCAGACTATTTTGAAACTAAAAGATTACATGTTTCCACCTACTCACTGATTAAGTGTCAGTGCTATGGAAGAATGATTTTACCATAGTATTATAATGATTCTACCATAGATCCCTTATCAGTGAGTATGTGGAAACATGAAACTTTTAGTGGCAAAACAGTCTGATGAAGCCTTTGGTAAGGCTGAAATCTCGAACGTCTTTTCGAAGAAAACGTTGGGTCTTGATGGTTGACCTTTTCTTAGAGCGCAGTAAGAAAAAATTTAATTGCACTGGTCATTAATTGGTCCGGCAGGTTGGGTTAAATCTGATCCATGAAACTGTGGACGTACTCCTAAACCAGTATTCGGTTTTGATGTGCGCTCTTAATACTAGAAAGTAACATCGAAAAAGAAAGTCTAAGTCAGGAATTCCTTGCTACTTACAAAATCTTTTATTGTTTTCCATACTACGTCCCTAAGTTTATTCATGTCTGGTATTGTGTCCCCACCTAAGTATGGGTGTCTATTGGCCCCGAAAGCCGGACAATGACAAAGGAAATGCTCCAACGTCTCATCATTTTCCCCACATGCCCTACACATGCTATCACTTGCCGCAGCGATTTAACATTAGTGAGCTCGTAGTCCTATGTGTCCCATCATGATACCAATAGCTAAGCTATACTGACCTCCTTCATCTCCTTACAATCTGTATCCCACCATAGGATTTTCGCCGTCCTACCGACCGTTTCGCTGTTCCACAGGGCTACATGCGCATTCGTCTCCCACGCTCTTAAGTCGGACTGGGTCGACTCGAAAGGCTTCGGGTTAAACAAGTTTATTAATGCAGGCCTCTGGTCTTCACCGCCAAATCATCTGCCCTTTCATTCCCCCTTATTCCGTTATGGCCCGGCACCCAAACTATGCGGATTTTGCCATCTTCAGAGAAGGCATTAATCTCCTTCTTACACTGTAAGACTGTTCGTGACTTCACCGTCCTGGTTGTTATTGCTCTTACGGCCAGTTTACTGTCCGTAAAGATGTTCGCACTGGACGCCCTCGCGTTAGTACCGCACCACCTCAAGCATTCCATGATTGCCCGGATCTCCGCCTGCAGGACCGTATTATGGACAGGCAGTCTATAACAGATCTCAGTACCTGGGTTGTCAATGTTGACCCCCAGCTCCACTGTGTTGTATAGCTTTGATTCATCGGTGTAACATGATCTTCCAAATGGCAATACAAGGGTTTCGTCTGTTCAAGACTGTGCCGCTGGCAGCAGTGCCTCGCACTCGACCTCAAGATTTATCTTATGTATCCGATCGGAAACCTCTTCCATTCCTTTCAGGTTTCCTTTCGTCGCCTCGATTATACCGCGATGATATAAGCTGCTTCCATCCTCAATCCATTCTCCCATCGCTTTAAGTCTCATAGCCGCAGTGGCTGCCTCACACTTAATCTGTATGTCAATGGGTCGGATGTCTAGAATGGTCTCCAGTGCCCTAGTCGGCGTGGTCCTCATTGCTCAGCCTCTCAGCTCATCTCTCCATAGCAGTCCACCAAACTACTGAGGAGTAAGTAAGTATTGGTCTAACCACGCTCCTGTAGAGTAAGTGGACTATCGTCGCATGCAGACCCCATTTCGAGCCTACGGCCCATCTACATAGCGCCCAACATTTGTGAGCCTTCTCAGTACGCTCTTGAATGTGACATTCCAATTCAGTTTCCTGTCCAAGATCACTCCTAAGTATTTGACCTGACAGATATTGAAATCGTTCTCTTGAGGAAACGTGGTGCATCAAATTAGTCTTTCTCGTGAACAACCAGATTTCAGTCCTCTCTGGGTTAGCATCGAGACCCCTGGGTGTAACTCAGTCGAATGCCATCTGCAGGACCATTTCGGTCCTTCTGCATAGACCGGGGTTCGAGAGTGACTTAACAGTAGGCCATAGGTTACCTAAACGGGTACCTAAGTTACATTGCTCCAAGTGTTCCAGCCACAAATTCCGCTATGTTCATTTATTGCCCTGTTAATTTCAAGACTCAGCTCGCTGTGGGGTCAGTACCACTGCCAGCACCGCGAAATTGGGACGCACTTGGAGTATTCTACCAGCTGGTATTAAGTGAGCGGCTGCTGCTTTAATGATGTCTCAGAATTTCCTCTCGGCAACTTGTACAACTTGCTTCAGTTCACTGAAGCGGCAGTTGTGAGAATTATGGGGAGGTGATCTGATTCCAAAGAAATGACGGCTTGCCATGTCAAGTCACTAAGAAGATCAGGGGACCCAATGAAAATATCTGGCGTGCTGCTGCACTCCCTCGTAATCGTAGTGGAAGCATTCCCCATTTACCGTACAAAACGTGGAGCCTTCGATGTGCTCTATCAAAGCTATGCCCCGCTGGTCATTACCTGGGGAAGAATGCCATGAAATGTGATGAGCACTAAAGTCTCCTTGAATCAGGAGATTATGGCCAGACAGTAGGCGACTAATGTCGGGTCTGTAAACTTGGTCATTAATTGGGACACAACAACCAACCGGCGGTATGTGCACGTTGCATAGTTCTATATCGGCAATACCGGAACCTACTGCAATCCCCATATACCCTATGTTGGGGTCACTAGCGCCGAGCAAATCGAAATAGGTCTATACTGCACGGAATGGTGTACCAGGAAAGCCTATCCCTCACCTTCACTCCTTAAGCGGTCTTTACGTAGCACATTGCAATAGAGACGACTGTGTAGGTGGCAGCTATTGGTTAGGTTTGTCTCCCGGCCTTTTAGTGGTGGTCTGCCACCAAACTCACTTAGACGTTTTCGTCCATTGTGATACCACAGGAACAGAAGAAGGAAGATGACTTCTAGTTCCTACCAATGAACCATCCAGATCGCTTTAAAAGGCCCAATAACTTGCGAATGTTCTCATCCGCTAAATCAGGCAGGTTCTCAAAGAAATGAGAACCTAAAGTGGAACTCCTTCTGACTGCTAGTGCGGGACATACACACAATCTCTGCTTCTTAGATGTCCTCACAGCTTCAGCAAAAGTCATTGCTGGCAACCTTCAGTCTGTCAGTATTTTTTCCAATTAGACAGTGACCTGTCATGACGGGCACAATGACTGAGACGTCTGTTCTAGCCAGTGAGAGCAAAGCAGTAGACCTCTTCAAGTCCAGATTAGGCCACATAGTTTTGGAGTGCTCACAGCCCCCTCTTTGTGACCATCTATTATTCGTTGTCCTTCGGGAATGGTCCTGAAAACTTTGCTTACATGTCGGTAGAGGCATATCCACAGATTCCTGTATGCCTGGTAAGTGTAGGGTAGTTCCTAGTCTCGCAATTCCCTGGTATATCTCTGTGGCCCTGTACCCAAAACAGAAGAATTTTGACCTTTTCAGCCATCTCGTTGAGTTTTCTGCGACAGTTGAGGGCGGTTTTGTGTTCAGAAATAAGTTCTCCAGGAATTTAATGGCTGCCTGGCTGTCTGAGAAGATGCCAATCGTCGTTATGACATTATATCTTAGCCATTCCACCACTTCCTTAATTGCAAGGATCTTTGATTGATACACACTGCAGTGGCATTGAAATCTTTTCGATATGACCAGTTCTAGTTCTTTAGAGTACACCCTTAAACCCACCAGGTCGTTTAGCTTGGAACCATCCGTATAGAAGTCAATGTAACTTTTGTTACCAGTGATATCGTAGTTCCAATCGGTTCTATCAGGAATGGTGGGACAGTAATTTTTATCAAAAAGCAGCTTAGGTAGGGTGTAATCCACACTGCCTGGAACATCGGTATTGTGTCAAGGATAACACAGTGTCCGTAGCCGCAGCATAACCAATGAGAAGCTTCTTTAACCTCACGGCGGTGGTTGCTGCAATTTGTCAAACCACAATGTCCAGAAGCATAAGATGTGGCATTAAATTCAGTGCATCAAATGGTGCCGTCCTCAGTGCGGCTGTGATGCACAAACAAGCCATTCTCAGGATCCGGTTAAGTATTGAGCAGCAGGTGGACTTTTGAAGCGTCGTCCACCAGACCACAACACCATATAGCATAATAGGTCTGACAATTGCAGTAAATACCCCATGCATGACACGCGGTCTCAACCCCCAACTATTGGCAATGGCTCTCCTGCAGGTGTATAGGGCAAGTGTTGCTCTTTCACCAATATGTTCGTTCTCGGCAGACCCCTCCCATGCGGTAATATATGCAACAGCAACACCCCAGCATCAACCAGGGCTGCAGAGTCTAGTGCTCGACTCCGAACCCAGTTTGGAGCCTAAGTCGGAGTCGAATCCAGATTGGCTAGCGTGCTCACCTCCGAATCTAACTCCGACTTCGACTCTGATTGACTTCGCAGCCCTTGTTGATGCTGGGGTGTTGCTGTTGCATATATTGCCGCATGGGAGGGGTCTGGCGAGGACGACGCTACTGTTTACGTTTGCACAGCACCTTGCATCATATTCAGTGGGACTATATTCCCGTAGTGACGTAGGGCAAGAGCAAAATCGGAAATTTACCCACTCAGAGCACCGGTTATACCTCACCGACACCGACCGACAGTGGAGGTGGTTCTGGCAAACCCTACAGAACCAGGGTCCAGGGTTATTTCCAACCCAGGCACGGACTAGAAACCTGTGGAGAAAACACTCCTGGATGTGCCTGAGCAATTCACTGGATATCCTACTTTTTATCGTGCCATACACTTTAGGCTCCATATTTTTGAGCAAAAAGCAGGTAAGACTTTCACATTTGTCGTTCTTTGGAGAAGCATAGCTCGCCTTTCAGGGCTAGGATATAAACATCCCCCTTACCTCCTGCCAGATTTTTGGAGTATATGCAAGCCCCAGACATGCTGAGTTGCCAGGTAGTCCGCCTCCTGTTGGTGTAACGCCGGAAATATTCCATCAGGTCCGGGTGACTAAAATGATTGGAAGCTGCTCAAGGCTTCCTTTACTATAGAGTCCTAAGTGTGGAGCCTTCCATCAATCGTATCGTACCTAGATTTCGTTTTCTTCGTTTGTTCCGTTGAATCCTATGGAAATGTAAAACCTTAACATGTTCTCCGTCAAGTAAAAATCTTAACATGTTCTCGGTTGTCCCCGCTCACACTCCCATGTCATCCATCAAAGTGGGCATAGGTTGTTTTAAAGAGAAACTTTTGCATCTTGGCAGAGTCAAGAAAAAAAAGGACAGACAGCAAAGAAAATCGCCTTCTATGCTACCGTGGCACAGAGGTGAGCATGTCCGCCTATAAAGCCGGATGCCTGGGTTCAAATCCTGTCATTGTTAGCGGTGGTCATCCCCTTTATAATGCTGGATTCATTTGTTAGGTATCCTGTCATGTTAAAACTTTTTTGCCAAGTGGTCTCGCTATGCGGCACGCAGTTCGGACTCGGCATAAAAAAGGAGGCACCTTATCATTGAGCTCAAACTTTAATCGCACTGCAGTCATTGATATGAGAGAAGTACCCCCTTTTCCTTAATGGAATGTTCATGGGAAATTTAGTGGTAGTAGTCTGCATTGTCTGTAGTATAGAATCGCCAAGAAAAACTCCAAACTTCAAAAAGAAACTAAAAAATAATTTTCTCTTTATTGTTGTCGAATTGTTGTTGTTGTTGAGCTGTTTTTATCACTTTCTGCTTTCGTCGACGAATTTGATTACTTCCCCATTTACGTTTCCTTAGAAAATAGTGCAACATTATCTCGCCCACAAAGGTGAATGCACTGCCGCACAAACCCACCAAAATAATCATCCAAACCCAGTGGAAATCATCCAAATTCAGAGTTCGATTGCGTGGCTTTGGTGCACCACGACTAAAGGGGATCTGCTTGTATTTCACCAAATCCACAAACAGGCTGGAATACCATTGGTTTTGGAGGCCAACCGTATAGGTTTGAAATATGAAATGCTCAATGGCTTCTTTAAATTCTGAATTTACCTCCAAGGGTATGCCCGAGGGTAATATGTCGTATAGGGTGAGACCTGGAGGGGCGCAGAATAAACGTTGACCCATATACAACTGTTGCTGTTCATAAATACCCCACAAGGTGGAGGAAATGGCATAGCCATAAGAAGTATTCAAAGAATTTCTAGTCTCTCTGTAGAGTGTGTTATTGTCGGTGTAGACCAAGACATTCTCCATGGGCTTTAAACGGTTGGTGTCCACCAAACTTTTGGTATCCAATGTGTTAAAGAGAATTTTTCTATTGACCCTGTTGAGATCCTCGAACGTTTCGATTTCCTTGTGAAAAGGCAATGAGGTTATCATAGTGTTGAGATGAGCCGTAAAGGAGGTGGACAAGTTGAGGCCAAATAGAAATAGCAGCAGATACATCAGCTTTTGGGCAAACCAGGCAGTGCTGATCAAGGAGACGGCTTGGCCCAGCAAACCCGGTATGATCTTATCGTTGAGCAGCAGATTTATGGGTTTTAGATAAATGCCACCACACACTTTGTTCATCACCGAGTGTAGTAGGGAAAATACCAACATGGCCAGAAGAAAAATGGCCGTAACTTCCTTGGTTGTCAGCAGGGTGTAGATCTCTTTGATGTGCATACGCTGGCCACATGGCACTGTGACCAGCCATTTTCCCACTAGGAAGGGATAGGGCATTATCAGCCAATGGGAACCATTAAAATCGGGCCTAAACATCATGGGAATATTGATTAAACCCTTAGCCGTTAGAGTGGTCAACTCGGCCCAATGCATACCCTTATGTAGGGTCTCATCCTCCAGGGGCATATAGTACCTCAGGCTGGCATTGTAGTGTTCAGCAAATAGCATAACTAGACGAGCAGCCAAACCATTGAGCTTCCATTTGCCGGGGCCATCGTAAAATACCATGGAATTCGTAATGGATTGATCGGGCATGGTTATGATGGACATATTGTGAAAATTACGCCAATGTGGGGGATAGAAAGAGTGATTGGCCTCTCCTTGCCAGGTGAATGATTGCAGGTGATACCAGGGATAGGGTTTGACGGCATGATAGGTGATGTCCAGCGAGTCCCCTACAGCATTACTCGGAAAGAAAATGAGCACATTGGTCATTTTGTAGTTTTCCAAGTTTTTCAATAAATTGGCATTAAATTTTTCTCTTGTCTCCAGGTGCGGTGCCATCACCATTAATATACGCGTCTGTCTTATAAAATTCAAACTTCTGGCCAATGTTCGCCATAGCTCCGATTGCCACTTTTCTTGTAGAACTGCCACTGTTAAAATGTTGCGCGAAAATAATTTTTGCCATTGCACCACTTGGCCTGGACTTAGAATCAGTTTGGGTATGCCCATCTCGTAGATAATCTTTAGGCGTGAATCTCTGCTTTGCTGAGGTTCTATGATAAAAAGACTTTCAATGTGAGCTTCTTTATGGATTTCCTTAATTAATTGTCCAATGCATGTGAAATTCTGTTTGCCTGTCTTTTCTATGGCTAATATTTGATTTTCTAGTTCGTTTGCTTTGTAACTTGCCAATAAGGTGAACACTTGAAACACAATTTGCCATGAAGTATGCATTGTGAATAACTGGAAATTAATGAGTTTCCTCCTTGGAGGTGACTTTGTCTTTGCCACAGCTGAAAATTGATAGGAATTTTCCCAAGCCAATATGCCTAGTGATTGAAATCTTTAATCACACCACACACAGCTTTATAACATTAATGGTCAAAATGGTTTAACAGAAGACTTGGTGACATTTTGAGCGAAACCGGCATTTTTAGACCCTACACCACCACTGTGGAATAGGGTATTATGACTTTGTGGTAATCAATGGGTCAGTATGTAACCTAAGGCACAAAGCCAGAAAAGGAAAATAAAAATCACAAAAATTGGTCCAAAAAAAAAACAGGATATCAAAAAAGACCCCACCATCCTACTGTGCCATCCTACATATACAGTATTATACAAATCGTACGTGCCATATCGCCTATGATAAAAACAAAGGACCTCACCTCAGCCTAAAACCTGCGCCGGCGGTGCAGCAGGTGCCTTCTGCCCATAATGTAATTAACATCCTCTTCAAGTTCGAGGGAGGAAGCAACCATCTCATTACAAAGCTCTTGCGCTCCCTCATTGAATTTCAGGGCCAAACTCATCATGTGGACGTCAATCGTACTAAAACCAGCCCTGTCGTAAACCACCCCACATGACACCTGCTTAATGGACCCGTCGTCCATAACCCTAGGTCGAATACCCAAGCATACCCTAAGGACCTCACGCTCCCACATCCTAAGCCTTTCTATCTGGGGTGACGAAATCCCATACCATATAGGAAAGGCATAGGATATGATAGGTCGGATCACTTGGCGATATATAAGTTGCCGATCCGTAGGGGAGAGATCTCCTCTTATAGCCAAAAGCCCATGATAAGCGAAATACAATCTCTTGGCTTTGGACAGAATGTAGTCAACATGCCTCACAAAACCGAACTTACCATCGAAGATGAT
This sequence comes from Stomoxys calcitrans, assembly GCF_963082655.1. NCBI lineage: Eukaryota > Metazoa > Arthropoda > Insecta > Diptera > Muscidae > Stomoxys > Stomoxys calcitrans. The sequence goes on from NC_081553.1 coordinate 194,361,670, forward strand.
GCCAAGATATTTGATAGACTCAGAGAGAGCAATCACCTCCCCACCAAAACTCGCAACGTGATAATACCTCTTAAAAATAGGGTAAAATGCCCATGCACGACCCCTCAACACCACAGCCGAGCACTCGGACCCATTCAAAACAAGCCTCCATGGAGTGAAATAAGAGAATAGCTTGTCCAGGTAAAAATTCAATCGAGCTGTCACGGTACTCGCCCTAGGGCCATTAAAGGCCAACATCAGGTCATCGGCATTAGCAAGCATAAGTCCCCCATGCGGCGGAACAGGAATGTCGCTATTGAATACACTATATAAAGTCGGCGGGCCAGGAAGAGACCCCTGGGGGACTCCCGCCAAAACAGGGCGCCGCGTAGATAACTCCTCCCCAACCCTCACCATAAAGGAACGGCCCTCTAAAAAGCCAGAGACCAGCCTACTGACCTGTCTACCAAAACCAAACCTTCAAGTTAAAAAAAAAAACACCGTCGTGTCCAACAGAATCAAATGCCTTGGCAAAGTCGAGCCCGACTGCCACAGTACCATGCCTTTTATCAAAGCCACCTATAACATGGCTCGAGTATACAGCCAGAGCATGGGTAGTGGAGTTTCTCCTCTCCCTGAAGCCAAATTTAAAATCTTCTATAAAGCCTTTCTCCTCAATAATCTCCTTCATCCCATCGAGAAAGAAAAACTCCAGGAGCTTCTCAAAGGGCGACAAAATCGAGATCGGCCTGCAACCGTGACAGCTACCGTGGTTCGACCCAGGTTTCGGTATGGAAACCATCACAGCGACCTTCCATGCCGAAGGGAAATATCCAATATTGAGACAATGGTTCAACAAAATAACGAGAAAATGAAAGACCACCTCGGCAACATTTCTCAGAACAACATCAGGGAGGGGAAAACCACCGCTAAAAATTGTTTCTGATGGTCTCGCCAGGATTCGAACCCAGGCTTTCAGCGTCATAGGCGGATATGCTAACCTCTGCGCTACGGTGGCCTCAAAGCTGTAAACAGTGCCCTATATAAAATGGTCCAAGTTTCGAAAATCCGGCCTAAGCACCGCACGCCTCTCCGGATCGGCAGACCTATGAAAAGTCCTACAAAGCCACCTTCGTTCTCGAATCAAACCTTCTATGTGCTAAGGCAGGGCGGGCATGCACTACCCGCAGACACCCTGGGAACAGAAACGCCAGTCGCCTCACAAAACACACCGCTCATACTGTCGACGCTCTCATCAATCTCCTCTATCGAATCTTTCCGGTCAGTAGGAAGAGAACAGTCACCCCAAACAAACCACCTTCCAATAACGACCTATACCTACGAGCATAAATCCGCCCAAAGTCCAGAAAATTGCGAGGTTCCCTATCCCTCATTTCACCAACAGCAACGCGTATCCGAATAGCCCAATGATCGGACTCATAGTCAACCGTGCTACATTGACCTCCGCCTATGACACCGAACCCTTGGGTTCAAATATCTGAATATCAGAAAAAATTTCAACGGTGCTTTTTTTCACCGTTCCAAATGCACACAGAAAAGTCCTTTACATTTGTCACACACAGAATAGTCCTTTTTATTGATATGTGAAAAGGACTATTCTGTGTGCGAACCTTGAAGGGAAGTTTGATAACAAATTTTAATCAAAGTTGAGTACAGTGAAAATTTCTTAAGTGTTCTCAGTGAGAATCATTAGAAGTCATCAATGCTGCGCAGAAGTTTGGTTTTTGCAGTTTGGTGATACTAAATCCTGAGAAGCAAGAGTAGCTATCAGTGCTGGAACTTTTCATAGCCCAGCAAATGACGTCTCTAGCGGAAAACCTTAGTGAGATAGTGGCTAATGCCTTAAATATTTGTGCTGGTAATGAAACAGCTCGGGAAAGTGAGAAAAACAGATCTATCGAGACCGATTTTCATTATGAGAATTTAAAATTAAGATAGCTTTCCAAATAAATTGAACATAGGCCTCTATGCAAAATGTTCTCAATATCGGGTGATAATTGCACTTTTTATGAGCTCAAGTCCTTAAATCCGGTGATCAGTGTATGTGGCAACCACATCCAAATTTTGACCTATCTGGACCAAACTTGGTAGGTAGATTTCAATGGGCCTAACGTTGCTCACGGTGCCGAATTTCAGCTATATCGGTATAAAAACGCCCTTTTTATAGGCTCAAGAACTTACATAGGGAGTTGGGTATACAAGGCAGCTGCATCCAAACATGATCCGATGCGAACCATCAGTTTACAGTAAATTTGACTTTTATTGGGCCGTCCGGTCTAGATGGGGTCTATATGAAGGTATAGTCCGATGTCCCAACATCCCACTTATTCTGCCTGTGGCCTTCCAGACCATTCTACACAATCTGTGAACATTTCAAAGAAGTTGGCTCAGCCATTTTTGAGTCTATATGAAACAATTGCCAGCTTTATCTCAATCTGAAACGATTTTTATTTGCTTCTCTTTCGAGACGAGCTCAATGATTGGAGATTTTTGCAATAGAAAAGGAAAGCTGGAGATCACAAAACACCAACCACTATGGGATGCGCTTCGTCATTTGACTAGAATAACTCATCGGCCATATTAGGTGTGGGAGCTTCAGGGGCCATAAATTGGTAAGACGTACTTATGTCGAATATACCGCAAAAATTTCCGATCATTGAGCTCGTCTCGAAAGAGAAACAAACGGAAAATTGTGAAATTATACAATCTTCGCCGTAACAGGCAAAAAAAACATGAACATGAAGGTTCGGCAGGGTCCGGCCGGGATTCGAACCTGGACGCTCCGCGCTCCGCGCGCCGAGAGCCAATGCCGCTGTCTATCGTTGGACATCAAATGCCATGTGTATGACATGGAAGCTAAGGAGTCGTATAGAAAACAAATCTATCACTGCAAAGGATATATATGCGGTGGAAAAGAACAGCTAATGTGAAAGTTGTTAGACTTGTGTTAGTGTCATGCTTACATCGTAAACACGTTTCCGCGGTATAGTCGGCGTCAGTGCGACCTACCAATATATGGCCCTTAAAGCCTCCACACCTAATATTGCCTACGAGTTATTCTAACCAAATGACGAAATGCATCCCATAGTGGTTGGTGTGTTCTGATCTCCGGCTTTCCTTTTTCATTGCAAAAATCTCTAATCATTGAGCTCGTCTCGAAAGAGAAGCGCCCTTACAGGAAAATTTTTTTCCAAAATCAATTTCGTGTGTCCTTGGGCAAAAAAATGGTTATCGGACAACAAATGTATGACCAGTATTTTGATAACAATATTACATGGACCGACAGGCAGACGGATATAGGCATATACATAGATAAATCCAATCAGGAGGTAATCCTTAGCCGATTGATGTACATAGCTCTTCTCCTTCTTAGCTTTGCAATCACCTGCACAAAATTCTAATACCCCTTTCTATAGTAGTGGTGTTGGGTATACAGATGCCTACAAAGTACTTCACTGCGTATGAGCAACATTTACAACATAAATATGACGTATACGTGCCAATGAACATGAAACTGAAAAGCTTTTAGGTGGTGAAGATTTGTACAAAGTTCTACAAAACAGAAACACAAGAAGTTAGAAACACAAGACGACATAAAGCTGTTGAATAGCAGTTCTTCAACCACAGCCCCAATATGAAAATCATTAAATTCAAGATCTTAATCATAACAAGCATGGGAAAACTTTGTTAATGTTAAGCTGCAAAAGACACCAAAATCTTTGACATTAATTATTTTCAAAGAAATCAAAATGTTACAAATTGGTGGTAAGTTATGCCTCAAGAAGCCAAGTTAGTAGGAAACTAACTTAGCTAGAGCTAATTAGAAAGTCGGATATTTACCACGGGTAAAAACAGAAAGTATAGATTCAGATTTTATCTTCATACAAAACATTTTCAATGGAAGACCGTCCCGTCAAGTAAAAAAACAAAAATTTACTCATAGATATCATCTTTAGCGGGGACAAACGTAGCATTGTTTAAAAATCTTAATCCTGACTATGGTCCGGATTCTGCAGATAAAGCTCCACTATTGTCAGGCTGCTTCGGCGGCACTAAAGGTCCTTCTGATGACGGGAGAATTTGACGTGGTTCTTATCCAGGAACCATGGATGTGTGGAGGAATGGTGCATGGACTAAGTATTCCTGGATTAAAACTACTCAAGAGTACAGGGAATGGGAGAGTCAGAGCCCGTATTCTTGCAAAGGGTAGTTATAATGTTTTTCTTTTTCCGTCGATAAGCACTGAAGATTTAGTAGTAGCCAGCCTTGAAATAAATAAGTCTAGTTACTGGCTGGCTTCCCTATGTATGGCATACGATTCAGAGATGCTACCTTCAAGCCTTAAGTTGCAGGAAGCGATGCTAATGCACATCACCTGATATGGGGAAGTTCGGATATCAACGAAAGGGGTGAGCTGCTTATCGAATGTATTATAAGTTGCAATCTGGAAAATTTGTTATAAAGCGGATAATACAACCTGCCAGCAACAGGCAGGAGGTAATAAATGTAACCTTTGTATCAGAGGATACAAGTGGAAGGATATTCGACTGTGAAGTGTTGAATGACTACAGCTTCATTGATCACATGTCTTGGAGAGGATGCTGCAGAAAAGTCGTTCGACTACACAGAAAAAAGGCGAATTGGGATACATTTTGGTACACATTCTGTACTACTATCCCTTCTGTATCGGAAAAGTAAGTGGAAACTGCGAAGGACATCGATAAAATGGACAAGCAGATCACTAAGGCCCTGAATGACTCGCTTGCCTCAGCATGTCCTAGAGCCAAACCAGGGGGCAAACAGCGGCCGTCATGGTGGACTTCAAAACCTGATTGGTCTAAGGAAGGGTTGCAGAAGGCTCTTCAACAGGGCGAAAGCTACAAGAGCACCATAGGATGGGCACATCTTTAAGGCTGAGCTAAGAAGTCTACTAGGGCGAGCTGAGAAAGGCGGAGAAGAAATCCTGGGTGGAATCTATCAGCTCATTGAAGGTTACATCTAAGTCCTCTAGGCTAAGGAAGATCCTATCTTCGAAAACTATTACGGTGGAATATATTAAGAAGTCGGAGAATGTATTGACAATGCCTAGTGAGGAAACACCAGAACTACTCTTGGGTACAGATTTCCCGGTAAACTCTCCAATGAATAAAGAGGCACCAGAAGAGATTGTCACTGATATGCATTCATAGGAGGCAGTGGGGGAAATTGTGTCTGAGTCGAAAATCCTTTGGGTGATAAAAAGTTTCGACTTCTTTAAGTAACCAGACCCCGATGATGTATCACCGGTTGAATTACAAACTGTATCCAACAGACTGACTCCTTGGCTTAGGGAGATATTCTCTGCTTGTATCAGCATGTTACCTATACCTGTATGATGGAGGGACACATAGGTCATTTTCATTTCAAAAGCAGGAAAACCTTAGCACACCAGAAGAGATTGTCATTGATATGCAATTGGGGAAATTGTGTCTGAGTCGAAAATCTTTTGGGTGATAAAAAGTTTCGAGTCCTTTAAGTCACCAGACCCCGATGATGTATCACCGGTTGAATTACAAGCTGCGTCCAACAGACTGGCTCTTTGGCTTAGGCAGATATACTCTGCTTGGATATGAGATACAAAGGTCATTTTCATTTCAAAAGCAGGAAAACCTTAGCACACGAAGGGGAAAGATTTTCATCCTATTAGTCGGTCATCCTTTATGCTGAAGTTTTTAGAGTGCTTAGTAAATACATATCTTAGGGCAAAGATCTTTGGAGATCGCCTGTCTTAGCAATACCATGCATATAGTAAGGACAAGTTCACTGAAACACCCCTCCAAGAGCCCCGCGCCTGCATAAAGCGTTCTCTTACTGTCAAGAAATACACAATGGTACCATTTCTGGACATAAAAGGGATGAGGGAGCTGGAGTTTATAGGCATATGCCGAAAGAAAGTTTATTATTTGCAGTACGGCATGCTTAGGATCTGTAACTTTGAAGAGAGGTTAACAGAGGAACACTTTAAGGAAGTGTACTGTCTTCTCTACTTTGGACTAGATTGTATCTGGAAGAAAAGGGTGTAAAAGTGGTCGTGGATGCTGATGACGAGGCTATTGCAGCTTGGAGAATGTTTCCCAACACTCTTAGAGATAAACTTGAGGAAGCTCTAAGTGCTACAGCGAAGTGAGCTACCGATAGTTGTCCAGGCGTAAATCGGAAATAGTTCTTTTAAGCAGGAGAATCAAGTTACCTACAGTGGCATCTCTTCTTGGGAGGAGAGAATGTTCCATTAGCTGAAAGCTCAAAATACCAGCAAAAGCTGAACAGGAAATTAAACTTCAAATCCAACAGGGGAAAGGGCAATAAAGGCAACTCTTGCCCTATACACCTACCAGAGAACCATTGGCATAAGTTGGGGGTTTAAATCGCGTGCCATTCACTGGATATATACTGCAGTTGTTGGAACCATAATGCTATATGGTGTTGTGCTCTGCAGGATGGCGATTCAAAGTGTACCACTATTCCTGATGGAACCGATTGGAACTACCATATATTGGGTTGGCCAAAAAGTGTAAAAAAAAGTATATTTGATCAAAGTTCATTCTAAGTTTTATTAAAAATGCATTTACTTTCTTTTAAAAAATCCGCAATTACTTTTTGGGCAACCCAATACCTGGTAATATAAGTTATATAAACTTCTATATGGATGGTTCCAAACTAGACGACCAGATGGCCTTTGGGGTGTACTCTAAAAAACTACGACTGGTCATATCGAGAATATTACTCACTGAATGCCACCGTAGCCCAGCGTTTGGCATACCCGCCTATGACGCTGAACCCTTGGGTTCGAATCCTGGCTAGAACATTATAAATATACAACATCATCAGAAGGAGTTCCATTTTAGGTTCTCACTTCTTTGAGATATTGTCAGATTTAGGGGATGTAAATATTCGAAAGTTGTTGGGCTTTTTAAAACGATCTGAATGGTTCAACGGTAGGAACTAGGAGGCATTTCCTTCCTGCTCCTGTTCATGGGGTACCACAATAAGTGATTCTGATAGTAGACTGCACTTGACCTAACACTGGGTATAATATTGAGTTGCCCAAAAAGTAATTGCGGATTTTTTAAAAGAAAGTAAATGCATTTTTAATAAAACTTAGAATGAACTTTAATCAAATATACTTTTTTTCACTTTTTTTCTAAAGCAAGCTAAAAGTAACAGCTGGTAACTGACAGAAGAAAGATTGCAATTACAGAGTCACAAGCTGTGAAAAAATTTGTCAACGCCGACTATATGAAAAATCCGCTATTACTTTTTGGGCAACCATAGTTGAAGCCGTGGTTTATTGGAGCGTATGTGTGATATTACCATATTTGGTATTCATCATACGCAGGGATGGTCCATTTTACTCTAGTACAGTGATGTGTACACTAATCCATATGAAAATAAAAAATTGTGCTTGTATGAGGGGCAGTAAATTCCGACAATCAAACAAATACAAAATAACAACAATAACAACAATGCGTCTACCGAACACAGGCACACGAATTGCCTTCACTATCCGTGTGTTTTTGATCGTTGTTCCAATGCCCGCGGGCAGTAAAATGCCGTTTATTCTAGAAATACCATCTGAAATCTCTTTTCTTTCATTTTCAGGTTTGTTATCTGCTAAAAAAGTCTCTACAATCTGAGGTTTGGTTAAGCTGGGCCTTGCAGATAACCCAACTTTATAATAAATGTCGAAAACCTTTGCTGGTGGAAGATGTGGGCGACAATGGAGAGGCAAAAAAATCCGCCGATGAACAACTAAATGCCAATATATGCAGTAATATGTATCCCGCTCTATTGCTGCCCTATAAATCCATAGACTTTCCATATGTGCTGCAGGTAAGCTTGAGTTAAAAGAGAAATCCCCGTAAGCATAAACAAATTACAGTCCCTTTTTATTTCCCTTTAGCTGGCTGCCCAACAACGCATTGAACAAAACTCTTTGGATCTCATGTTTGGCCTCTTCAATATGGGTGACCAAGAAGCGTGGCGTGATAATACAGCCAGTGAGTCGAATTGTTCTAGCTTGGAGATTTTGCGCATACTCACCTTAAATCTTACCGGAGATGGGGAATTTCAACAATACTTAAATGATAATAATCGGGATTATGCAGCCTTGGCCTTAGATACCGATGGCGCCCGATCATGCAGTGCCCAGCGTGGTTCTACGGTCACCTTGCGCAGTAAACACATTGAGTATTTTTTGCAGACTGAACGAAGCTTTGTGGCACAATTCATACAGAAGGCTTTCGATATATGTCCGACAATATTTGGTAAGCAAAAAGGTGGGGTGTGTTTTTTTAGACATGTGGTTTTTCATGAAGCATCCAGAACATGATGTGGTGGCTAAGAATTCAGGTTGTTTTTTTTTTATAAATTTAAGGGTTAAGCATTTTGTTTTCAAAAAGATTTTGGACAATGCCGATGTTCTCACACTTTTGGCAGCCTATTAGGCCGTATGTCAGCAATTAATCTTCGCTTTGGGTTGCCCAAAAAGTAATTGCGGATTTTTTAAATGCATTTTTAATAAAACTTAGAATGAACTTTAATCAAATATACTTTTTTTTACACTTTTTTTTCTAAAGCAAGCTAAAAGTAACAGCTGATAACTGACAGAAGAAAGAATGCAATTACAGAGTCACAAGCTGTGAAAAAATTTGTCAACGCCGACTATATGAAAAATCCGCAATTACTTTTTGGGCAACCCAATATATAAAAATCAATTTGTGTTTGTTTGTTTGTTTTGTCTGTTCCATATAGACTCAAAAACGGCAGAACCGGAAAATTTTTTGAAAATTTCACAGATGGTGCATTATGATGCCGTGGCGAAAATAGGGTACTACGTTTTTTGATATCTGAAGGGGGGAACGGACCCTCCCCTTTACCCTAATTTTCAGAAACGCCCCAACTCCAAAACCTACCAAATATACGTAAAGAGTCCAATCACGACAATATGGGACTCAAATGAAAGGTATTTAAGAGTAGAAAACGTATATGATATCCAATTGTCGGACCAAGTGTTTGGGGGACCACCCCAACCCCCAAAACACCCCTAAATCGGACATATTTACCGACCATGGCTATATGGGACTCAAATGAATGGTATTTGCGAGTAGATTACGAATTTGATATTCAAATGTGGGACCAAGTTTCTGGGGGTCCACCCCTTCCTCAAATCACCACGCAATCAGGCAATATGGGGCAATATGATCATGGCAATATGGGGCTCACATAAAAGGTATTTGAGTGTAGAATACGAATCTGATATTCAAATGTTGAACCAAGTCTTTGGGGGAGCCGACCCTCCCCAAAAACAACCCCTAAAGGGGACAACTTTACGACCATAGCAATGTGGGGCTCAAATGAAAAGTCTATGGGAGTAAAGCTCGAATCTGATATCAATATTCCTCCCCAAAAATACTCCTAAAGGGGACACATTTACGACCATAGCAATATGGGGCTCAAATGTAAAGCCTTTAGGAGTAAAGCTCGAATCTGATATCAATATTCCCCCCCACCCCCCCCCCCCCCCCAAAAAAAACACTCCTAAAGGGGACACATTTACGACCATAGCAATATGGGACTCAAATGAAAAGTCTATGGGAGTAAAGCTCGATTCTGATATCAATATTCGGGAAAAAGTGTTTTTGGGCCACCCCACCCCCATAAAACCACCCAAATAGGACGTATTTGCTGAGCATTGCAATATGGGGCTCAAATGAAAAGTCTTTAGGAGTAATGCTCAAATCTGATAACAATATTCGGGAAAAAGTGTTTATGGGCTACCCCACCCCCATAAAACCACCCAAATAGGATGTATTTTCTGAGCATTGCAATATGGGGCTCAAATAAGAGGTATTTTAGAGTAGAACAAGAACCAGGGCCAAGTCACTGAGTGACCGTCCCATCTCACAAATCAGCCCCCAAAACGCTCATGTTTGTCGACTATGAAGTAGACTACGAATGTAATATCACCATACGGGACCAACTGTCTAAGCGACGTCCCACCCGCAAATTGGACGTATTTGCTCACCATGACTATTTGGGTCTTAAAGAGAGTGGAGCCCGATATTGGTAGTTTTTAGGGCCCATACCCCAAACCGGACATATTAGCCGACTTTTGCAATAGGGGGTTTAAATAAGAGGTATTTGTTATCCAATTTTGAGGCCAATGGCAATATGGGGTTCAAATAAATGATATTTGAGAGTAGAGCAAGATGCTGATATATTTTCAGAGCTAAGTGTTTGGGCGACCACCTCACTTCCCAAAAAAACACCCCTAAATCGGACATATTTACCGACCATGTCAATGTGGGGTTCAAATGAAAGATATTGCGGAGTAGAGAACAAAAGTGATACCCACTTTCGGGATCAATTTTCTGGTGGATGCCTACCCTTTCCCCAAAAACACCCCACAAACAGCAATTGTTTACTGACCATCGCAATATGGGGCTCCAATAAAGGTATTTGGGAGTATAATACGAATCTCATATTCCAAATTGGGACCCTGTATTTGGGGCACCGCCTCTTCCCCCAAAACACCCCCAAATAGTAAAAACACACCGACCATGGTAATATGTGGCTCATATGAAAGGTATTTGAGATTTGAAAACGAATTTGATAAACAATTTTGGAGCCAAGGGTTTGGGCGACGCCTCATCCCATAAACTTCCCTTAGACCAATGCCAATATGGGGTTTATAAAAATGGTATTTGAGGGTAGAGCACGATTCAAATATTTTTTCAGGGCTAAGTGTCTGGGGGACCACCTCACCCCAGAAAACATCCCTAAATTGAAGATACATATTTACTGATCTTGGCAATCTGGGGTATTTGAAAGGTATTTGGGAGTATACCACGAAATTCATACCCACTTTAGGGTATGAACTCACCAACCGCTACCCTGGGGCACTACCAAAATCCATATGAAATGAAATCGGGCTCCAATAAAGTCTTTAAGCTGAAGTAAGTCTTTAACATCCAAACTACAATGACCTTAAACCCTCCGATATATGTGTTGTCGTTGCTATCACAAGAAGCTTAGTTGCGATCTACCAAGCCCAAAGGTTGCGGATAGTGGAATGCTCCATACGAAGTGACTGCAATGGCAGTCGCGGACAATACTGAGTGCCTACGATGCTCGATATGACAAGGCGAGTTATTGGCGCCTTTGAATACCCAATGGCCACCCTATTCCCACGGTGAACGGGCCTGCTTAGCAAAAATGTTGGTCTGGTTAAAAATCACATATCCTAAAAGAACACCCTCTTGTGGCATTGATTTCAACATTCACAATTGTTTTGTTTTGCTTTTACAGGTCATTCTAATCATGAAGATCTTCATGAATATGTTTTAAAGGGCATGCGTCTGATGTGGTCCTATGTGGGCATAATTTTGGATCACATTATTTTGTGGTGGATAGACACCCCCATATCTTGTTACTCTCTTACGCATGTGGATTCAATACGAAGTTGGTTATATTTGGCAAATGTCAAAGGTTTGTGGGATTTTGTTATCAAAGAGCAAATGATTTGTGTGTTTTTTTTTGTTGTTTCTTTGCAGATATACCCGAGCCTGTCTATTCTACTTTGCAGGGCATTGGTGAGATTCTAACAAATTTTGTTAGCAATAATTTGTGGGATCGTTTATTTCGTTTAACTCTCATATCGGCCACAGCCCATAGGCGAACTTTGGAACTATTTTTGGAACAATACAAGCAATCACCCAAAAATGTATGATTTTAATAAGACATGAAATTTTGTTGGTTTTAAAAAATCTTTACTTGTCACTTTTCCAGCAATTTGGCACCCCAACGGGCACCGTGTGGATAGCCATCTTTACAAATCTTATCAACTTGAGTAACAATTATTTTCAGAACTCGGATTTTAGCAATTCCAGTTTACTGCCCGTCTCTGAACAAATTCCCATATTGCACAGAATAGGTAGGAGGTGGAGGAGAGGTAGTGAAATAAATTTTTGAATAAATTTTTCTATTGTATTTTTTTTAGATCATTCTGTCCACTGCATGCGTTTGTGGGTTAAAGAGGAGGCCAAACGCCTCTGCAATGAATGGAAAATGGATCGTTTCTTTCAAATCTTAGAACATGATGTCAAATTATGCCTACAAGCCTTTGTCAATTTTAAGCTGCCAAAACTAACTGCCGATTTAACCGATATTTTGATGTTGGTTTGTGTTGCCCTCAGAACGAAACTGATATGTGAGATAAATGCCAATATTGATAAGTTAAAGGTAAGGAAAATGAAAAAAAAAGAAGAAGAAACTGTTCTCTGGATACCCCTGCATGGATTTTAAAGATAAACAAAATTCCTTCAAAATCCTGGGATAATGCGCTATCCATGAACCCAAGAAGTTTATTTCGGAGATCGGTATATAAGACATCTATGTCCAAATATACAAAATTTCGCCGAAATCGGGTGACCAATAAGATTTTATCAGTCCAAAACAGTATATGAGTAAATCGGTCTATATGTCATTTGGACGAGTATACATTAGAGTGTCCCAAAAATGTTTTTATTGAAATGCATACCCTCAATTTAAACATTATATTGCATGGATGTCGAGGGGTCTAATACAATGCATTTTCCCAAATTTCACCGAAATCGGGTAGTAAATTGGATTTTATCAGTCCAAAACAGTGTATGGGAAAATTGGTCTATATGACATTTATACGAGTATACATTAGAGTGTCCCAAAATTTTTTTTTTTTATTGTAACGCATACCCTCAATTTTAACATTATATTGCATGTATGTCGAAGGGTATAGTACAATGCATTTTCCTAAATTTCACTGAAATCGGATATCAAATTAGATTTTATCAGTCCAAAACACTATATGGGAAAATCGCTCTATGTGACATTTATGCGAGTATACATTAGAGTGTCCCAAAAAAAAATTTTTATTGGAACGCATACCCTCCATGTTAATACACACCACTACAGGATGGGGGTATACTAATCTAGCAGTTCCATTTGTAACACCTCGAAATATTAGTCTAAGTCATGATATTTTAAGTCGAACTAGTCATGTCTGTCCGTCTGTCTGTCGAAAGCACGCTAACTTTCGAAAGAGTAAGGCTATGCTGTTGTAGCCACATTTTCATGTGAAAGTGGCTTTCCTCGTCAAGCTCCTGTAGCTCGTTCTGTTCCAAAGGACCGATCGCCGCGGGAACCGCGTGGTCATTGGTTATTTAAAGGAGCCAATAACCCGACTTGTCATATCGAGCATCATAGGCACTCAGTGTTTGTGCAAGAACCGATGCCACTCGGCCTCTCACTGAGACTCTCCGCTCTATACCACTGATTGTCTTCGACTGCCGTTGCAGCTACACCGCATGGAGCATTCCACTATCCGCAACCTGAGGACGAGCCCGGTAGCTTGCAGCAAAGCTTCTCGTGACAGCAATGAACACCATGCAGATAGGACCTCAATGTTCCAGTCTGTGTGTAACTGTAGCTGCCCGTGCCGGCGATGTTGGAATTGTGTATGGGTTAAATGGGTCCGTGTTTTGATATAGCTGTCATATAAAGCGATCTCGGATCTTGACTTCTTGAGAGCCTTTAGAGGGTGTTATTCTTATACGACTTCCAACTACAGTGCCAAGCATGGTTAAAATCGATTCATAACCTGATATAGCAGCCGTATAAACCGATCTCGGATCTTGACTTCTTGAGTCTTTAGAGACCGCAGTTATTTTCCGATTTGGCTGATATTATGCATCAGGTGTTACGTTTCGCCTTCCAACTGTAGTGCCATGCTAGGCTAAAATCGATTCATAGCCTTATATAGCTGTCATATAAATAGATCTGGGATCTTGACTTCTTAAGCCTCTAGAGGTCGCAGTGCTTATCCGATTTGGCTGAAATTTTGCATGAGGTGTTGTGCTTTGACTTTCAACAACATAGCCAAAAGTGGTCAACATTGGTTTATAATCTGATATAGCCATATAAACCGGTCTCGCATCTTGACTTTTTAAGCCTCTACAGGGTGCAAATCTTTTCCGTTAATGTTGAAATTTCGCATGAGGTGTTCTGTTTCAACTTCCAACAAACAAGCCAAAAATGGTTCAAATCGGTTCACAACCTGATATACGTGTTATATAAACCGTTATCGGACCAGGACTTGTTGAGCCTTTAGGTGGCGCAATTCTCATCCAATTTGGCTGAAAATTGCTTTGACTTCCAATAGCCATGTTAAGATTGGTTCCAATCGTCTTTTAGCCTGATATAGCTGGCATATTGGTCAGGTTAGGTTAGGTTAAAAAGAGGCTGCGTTTATTAATATGCCCCCTGTCATTATAGACATGGGGTAATCGGCTTGTTGTGCGCTCTAAACACTAAAAATTAATTTTGAAAAAGAAAATTACAGTCAGGAATTTCGTTCTGCTTACAAAATCGCTAATTGGTTTCCATACCACACCGCTTAGTTGGTTTTGTGTCTGCCACCTAAATGCCAGTGTCTGTTTGTCGAGAGAAATCCGGGAAATGACATAGAAAATGCCCCAACGCCTCATTATCCTCTCCACATACCCTAAACATGATATCACTTGTCGCTCCGATTTTGCATAAGTGAGCTCGCAGTCCCATGTATCCTGTTATGATATCGAAATCCTTACTGACCTCCTGTTTGTTTCTTATCAATAATAACCTCGTTTTTTCACAATCCGAATCTCTCCATAAGATTTTCGTCGTCCTGCCGACTGTCCTACTGTTAAGCCCACACCACCTAACGCATTCCGTTATCGCCTGGATCTATTCCTGCTGGACCGTTGTTATGGTCAAGCTGTCTAAAACAGATCTCAGTCCTTGGGTTCCACTCTGTTCTCTAGCCTTGATCCATCCGCGTAACATGGTCTTCCAGATTGCAATACTAAGGTTCTGTCAATACAAAAATGTGCCGCTGGCAGCTTCTCCCTCGACCTCAAGTGTCGTCTCAAGAATGCGATCGGAAACCTCTTGCTTCCTGGTTTCCTATCGTCGTCTCGATAATACCGCGATGGTATGAGCTGCTCTCATCCTCAATCCATTCTCCCATTGCCTTAAGTCTCATAGCCGCAGTGCCTGACTTACATTTAATCTGTATTTCAATGGGTCGGATATCTAGAATAGTCTCCAGTGTCCTGGTGGGCTTCCGCCACATCGCTCCGCCTATGCCAAGACAACATGTTCTTCTAACGTTGCACTCTTTTTCTTCATAGCAGTGGTAAAATGTAAATGTAAATTTTACCACTGCTATGAAGAAAAAGAGTGCAACGTTAGACTAAGGACACTAAGGAACAGGGGCAAACTTCTCCCATATCAATGAGTGCAGTCCGATTCAAGTTTCAAGTTCAATGATAAGGGGGCCTCCTTTTTATAGCCGAGTCCGAACGGCATGCCGCAGTGCGACACCTCGTTGGAGAGAAGTTTTACATGGCATATAATCACTTACTGTAGAGCCAGTGGTCTATCCTCGGATTTAAGCCCATTTCGAGCCTTCGGCCCGTCTATACAGTGGTCAATATCTGTGAGCCTTCTCAGTACGCTCCTGAATGTGGCACTTCCAATTCAGTTTCCTATCCAAGATCACTCCTAAGTGTAAGGCCTTATCAGATTCGAAATCGTTTCATTGAGGAAACGTGGTGCGTCAAATAGGCCCACCTTCGTATTCCACGTGAACGAGCAGATTTCAGTCTTTTTTGGGTTAGCGTTAAGACCCTTAGGTCTAGCCCAGTTGAATGTCATCTGCAGGACCCTTTCTGCTCTTCTGCATAGCTGGTTCGGTATTATAACATGGTCTGCATTACAGACTGGTTCATTCCCCCCCCTCAGTCAACATCCGTACAATGTGGCGATAAAATGCTCCCCTGTGGCGTGCCCTGTGCCACTTTCACACAATTTATCGCCCTGTTCCTTTGTATATGGTTTATCCAGGTCAACCAGGAACTGGTCTAAGGATTGAACCAGTGTGTCGGTCCGAACATTCTAAAAAGCTCCTTCGTGCGGGACAATCCCCACCGACCTTCTATTGACATAGGCATGCTGTTACTATATTCCATGGTTTTGAATAGAAGGGACGTAAGGCTTATATGTCTTGCCGGGCTTGAGTCTGAACGCCCCCCTTTCCCCCTGCCAGGCTTTCGGAGTAAATGCAGGTTCTGGGCACGCTGTGAAAATACAGGCCTGATGAGGCGCCAGATAGTCGGCCTCCTTCTGTAGTAACGCCGGAAATATCCCATCACGGGCTTCTTGGGAGTATGTTGTGGTCTCATCGTCTGCTCCCTGTGCGTTAGGCGGCATTGAGTTATCTTTCGCTGCACTGGCTGATGTTTCAGCATTATGATCTTTATTCATCCTAGTCTTCCTAATTTCGGGAAAGTCGTTTCGTTCCGTCTTCGGATCCCTGTGCGTCATGCTTTATTGGATCTCTCACCCCTGCACTGCCTGATGTTTTAGTAGGAGGATCTTCATTTATACTCGTCTTCCCAATATTGAGAAAGTCGGTGATAATCTCGTCGTCGGCCCCCTATCTGTTAGGCGTTATTGAGTGTCCCGCCATTGCCCCGCCTGATGGCTCAATATGTGGATATTTCCCTATACTTGTCTTACCAATCTTGAAAAAGACGGCCATCGCGCCGTAGTATGCCAAGCCTTTAGTCTTAGCCAAACTTGTCACGGAGACTTGATCAATGCCCTTCCTTCTTCTCCTCCCTGTGAAAAACCTCCCATTTCTCCACGACCAAATATTGGTTTTGCTTGTTTAAAACTTCCATCATGCGTTACGTTTGCGATGTCACCGCCCACAACCTTGATGAAGACCGTCGCCTTTGTGAGCTGTGGGATGTCCATCTTTCTCACAAGGTTGAGCTTTGCGCCCCCGGGAGTGTGGATACTACCAACGAGCTTTTTGGCGGTATCAATACATTTCGCTGACACCAAGCGCAGCCCCCTCTATACTCACAGCTCATAATTCGTATGGGAAGACCCCCTTCAGAGTTCAGATAACCCGATCGTTTACCAAATGCCTCACCTAAGGCCGACGATCTGATGAAATCCTACCGGATGCACAACCGATATCGACATCTCATTTCTGTTGTGCTTCGTTGCCACTCCGGCGTAAGAGGGCGGCTGCTTACCTTTTTCAGCGACAATCTTCCCCTTCTGTTATGGCTGGGGCATCCTTTCGGAAGTCGCAGTCCTTCACAAAGACTCAGGGGCCATGCGCGCTTCCTACTTTGTTGTTCCGACGTTGGCTCCCTCTTCAGGACACTGTCTGGTGTCTCCATTGCGGGGAGGCGGGCTTGTTCTCATTAATTAGTCTGACGACTAGTTGTGCGCTTGAGGCATTACTCTCGACTACAGGTGCCAAGGCACCCACACCTATAGGACGGGAGGACAACAAGCTATGGTCTGATGCCACCACCGCAAAAGTTGGGTGTGTTTATCTGAAATATTAAACTTTTAGTAGACATCACAAGAACAATACATTCGCACCTGTAGAGATATCTCCCTTTAAATTTTGGAAAAGTCATTCAAAGAACCTGTCGAATGCTATCTATGGTGAGGGGTACCTACGAGATATCTCCCTTTAAATTTTGGAAAATTCATTCAAAGAACCTGTCGAATGCTTTCTATGGTGAGGGGTACCTACGATTCGTCTCGAACGAATTTAACGCACTTTAAATTGTTCTTATCTGCCTCTTTCTTTTTCAGAAAACCACCGATGAGTGTGTTCAAGTTCTCTCCGATGTTTGTCGCCTTCTCAGTTTGGCCAATTTCACTTTGTGCTTTCCCTCCGGCTCTTATTGGCAGCGTAACTCCTATGACAATGAGAAATCCAGTGAGTATGTGGGTCATGTACTCGATCAGATTCTCTTGCCCTGCATAAAGGCCACCAAGGATGTGGTCATTCTAAAATTGATTATGAAAATCATATGCGAGGCTTGGCTGGATCATATCTATCAAAAGCATATACGTTTTAGTGTCAATGGAGCGGTACGGCTGCTCAATGACTTCGATGATGTGCGTGAATGGATACTCAGCTGTTCTCTGCTGGAGCAAATGCATTTGGATAAGCTAAGCAATCATGAGGTGTTGCGCATGTGCAAAGGTGTGGGCAAGATATTGCTAAGGAAACCAGAGGACATAATAGCCATATCACAATCGCCGACATTTGAAAAGAAAACGGGTGAGTGGTTTTTTCAAAGACTATAGAAGAAGAAAATCGAAACAAATTTTCTTTTGATGTCCCTTTCAGCTGAAGAAGATGCTGCGCCCCAGGAAACCCAACTGCCTTCGGAGATGTTTGTCTCGAATCAAAAGAATTGGCTGCAGTTGAGAGCCAATAAATCGAACTTTCTTTTCTTTCCCATGTGTTGTGGGGATACGAGCATGTAGAAATGTGCTATGACAAGAGAGAGAGAGAAGTTTCTTTGAGATTAAATTTCAAATCCATAGTTTACGAACTTTTTTGACAGTCAAAAATATGTTTAAGTCTTGCAAAGCTTTATAAACCGTATCGGCTTCATTTATTGCATTTGTTTATCTGCAGGACTATGAAAAGGTTTCAGTTAATCCTTTTTAAGGCCTTCTTGTTAAAAAAAACCTTCTTAAAGGTAATTCTAATATAAAAATAATTACTCTAACATAATTTTCAAATATATTTAGTTTTTTTTTTATAAAAAAATTCTTTATTCCAAATAAGATAGAGTAATAATAAATCATAAAACTTATGAATAGAAAAAAATTATATAAACCATATTTTGTTTTTGATCTTTTGTGCATTCATTAGCGGGTTTCCTTAAACTCTTTGGTTAATGTGTGAGAGTATGTGTGGGTGATTGCATGAATAGTCGTTTCCTCTTTTTTTCTCTCTTTTGTTTTAGAGAACTATTAGGGTCTGTGACCAGCCTTCGGCTCTCTTTTAGGCAGGCACCTTGCGGCTGATGGTTTTGATGAGGTCATCGACACGTTCACTTTTACCCGAAAATTGCTTTGGATGTGGTCCAATCATTTGAATGATGGCAGCAACATCAGGGGAAACCTTGAAAGACAAAAACCACAAAAAAAAAGAAAAATAGAAAATTAATAATCCATTTATTAAATAATAATGGTTTCAGAGAAAACGAAAATATTAGTAAACAAATGTGGGAGCATATGTGGGTGGGCATGTTTTATGTCTTTTACGCCAATTGCCAAATGAAAAGATGCTATAGATGTGAACGTAATAAAGCTGCTTCCTACTAGCCTAGTTGGTGGCATTATTGAATTATTGGTGACAGGATCATGGGTTTGATTCCCAGCAGAGGCCTTCGTCGGTTGCTCTTTCTATACCCACCACCGAAAGATGGGGGTATATTAATTTTGTCTTTCCGTTTGCAACACATCGAAACATCCATTTCCTACCCTAAAAAGTATATATATTCTTGATCAGCGTAAAAATCTAAGACATACTAGCCATGTCAGTCCGTCTGTCTGTTGAAATAACGCTACAGTCTTTAAAAATAGAGATATTGAGCTGAAACTTTGCACAGTTTCTTTTTGCATCCACAAACAGGTTAAGTTCGAAGATGGGCTATATCGGACTATATCTTGATATAGCCCCCATATAGACCGATCCACCGATTTAGGGTCTTAGGCTCATAAAACCCACATTTGTTATTCGAATTTGCTGAAATTTGGGACAGTGAGTTGTGTTAAGCCACTCGACATCCTTCTTCAATTTGGCTCAGATCGGTACAGCTTCGGATATAGCTGCCATATAGACCGATCTCTCAATTTGAAGTTGTGTTCCCATAAAAGGCGCATTTGTTGTCCGATGTCACCGAAATTTGGGACAGTGAGTTGTGTTACGCCACTCGATATCCTTCTTCAATTTGGCCCAGAACGGTTCAGATTTGGATATAGCTGCCATATAGACCGATCTCTCGATTTGAGGTTTTGGTCCCATAAAAAGCCCATTTATTGTCCGATTTCGAAATTTCGGACAGTGAGTTGTTTAAGGCCCTTCGACATGCCTCTTTAATTTGGCTCAGATCGGTTCAGATTTGGATATAGCTGCCATATAGACCGATCTCTCGATTTAAGGTCTTGACCCTATATTAGGCACATTTATAATCCGATTTCGCTGAAATATGGCACAGTGACTTATGTTAGGCTTTTCGATGTCCGCACCGTATATGGTTCAGATCGGTCTATATTTGGATATACTTTCTTTACTTTAATTAGATATGACAGAATATTTGTTCCACTAGCCGAACGTAGAATAGCGTTCCAAGCGCCTCGATCTTCTGTGCTCATTCTGAAATCTCTGACACCAAGTTTCGAGATGTCTTCCACAACTTGATCTTTCCATCGGGCTTTTGGTCTTCCCGGTTTACATGTACCACTGTGTTTGCCTTCAAAAGACTTCTTTGCTGGAGCTTCTTCATCCATTCTGACAACATGACCTAGCCAATGCAGCCGTTGTATTTTGATGCGTGTAACTATGCTTTCGTCGTCATACAGCTCGTGGCTCCATTAACCCAAACTGGTTCTTATATCTTACGAAGAATTTTTCTCTCAAATACTCCAAGTACTGCCTCATCTGCTTTCACAAGTACCCATGCTTCGGAATCAAGAACAGCACGGGTAGTATCAGTGTCTTGTATAGTGTAATCTTCGTCCGTCGAGAGGTGGCCTTCTTTCTAAACTGCTGACTTAGTTAAAAGTAGCATCTGTTTGCCAGTATTATTCTTCGCTTAATCTCAAAACTGGTGTCATTCATTTCGAGTACGGCGGTGCCGAGGTAGATAATGTTACTGACTGTCTCAAAGTTGTGGTTCCCAACTTTCTCCATTTTTTTTTATCTGCTGGGTTGTGCAAGGCTTTTTGGGAGTTGGACTCTTTCGATTCTTTCAAAGGCTGCAGTTACTATTTCCGGTGACCGACCTATGATGTCGATGTCGTCGGCATAGGCGAGTAGCATGTGTTCTCAGATCTTTTCACATCTGCATCTTGTATAATCTTCTCCAGCAGGGTATTAAAGAGATCACACAATAGGCTGTCTCCTTGTCTGAAACCTCGTTTGGTATTAAATGGTTCCGAGAGATTCTTTCCTTTTCTTACTGAGGAACGCGTATCAGCAAGTGTCATCCTGCAGAGACTCATTAATTTTCCAGCGATACCAAACTCAGACATAGCTTGAAATACCTTTGAACGTAAAGGAATATCGAAGGGGGCTTTGTAGTCAACAAAGAATGGTAGGTATTGATTTGTTCTTCTCGGGTCTTTTTCAGGATTTGGCGCAGTGTGAATATCTGGTCTAGGGTGGATTTACCAGGTCTAAAGTCGCATTGATAGAGCCCAATTATCTCATTGACTTTAGGCTTTTATCTTCCACACAGTACGCTCGAGAGTATCTTGTATGAGATGGGGAGGAGACTTATTCCTCTGTAGTTGGCATATTCCGTCTTGTCTCCTTTCTTGTGTACGGGACATAGTATGCTGAGATGCCAATCATCGGGTATAGGCATAGGCGAGTAGCATGTGTCGCCTCCGGTCTTAAATAGTTCAGCAGGTAACCCGTCGGCTCCTGCTGCCTTGTTGTTCTTTAGTCGGACCTCATTACTTGGACCTCATTCTATACCATCATCGTCGGACACTAGCAGTTGGGTAAAATGTTCTTTCCATATCCTCATCATGTTATCTGTATCAGTTATCAGATTTCCTTCTTTGTCTCTGCAGGTGGATGTACCTGCACCAAAGCCATCGGTTTGATGTTTAATTCTTTGGTAGAATCTCCGGACTTCATTCCGACTCCTGTACCTCTCAATTCGTGCACACTTACGTATTTCCATTTCCTTTTTCTTTTGGCGGAATAGAAGTTTCTTCTCTCTCCTTTTCTCGCGATACCTAAATTTGTATATGGCTACCAAAAAGACCAATATTTTGATCTGCAAAATTGAACAGTGATTTGTACTTAGCAGACCTCTCAATATCCGTGTCGAGTTTGCTCCAAATCGGACCATATTTCGATAAAGCTGAGATGGGGGCATATGTTATGAATTTTCACCGGATTATGACGAAAGGTGGTTTACATCTATACCCGAGGTGGTGGGTATCCAAAGTTCAGCCCGGCCGAACTTAACGTCTCTTTACTTGTTTCGTTTGCTTTGGTCGTCAACGTTAAGGAAGTCCATTTTCACTATTGCTTTGTTTCTCAGAGTAATTTTTCCGGGTGCAGGTTATTTGCCCAACGCCTCAATCGCATAGATTATGTGGAATCGCGCATGTATCCCTCGATATTGCAAGCCGATTGTTTCCAGATCCGACGTCGCCTCCAGCCGCCCCTACGCTGATGTTGGCCATTGGTTATTTTATGACGCCAATAACTCGCCTTGTACTCTACTCTACTCTACTCTACTCTACTCTACTCTACTCTACTCTACTCTACTCTACTCTACTCTACTCGACTCTACTCTACTCTACTAGACTCTACTCTACTCTACTCTACTCTACTCTACTCTACTCTACTCTACTCTACTCTACTCTACTCTACTCTACTCTACTCTACTCTACTCTACTCTACTCTACTCTACTCTACTCTACTCTACTCTACTCTACTCTACTCTACTCTACTCTACTCTACTCTACTCTACTCTACTCTACTCTACTCTACTCTACTCTACTCTACTCTACTCTACTCTACTCTACTCTACTCTACTCTACTCTACTCTACTCTACTCTACTCTACTCTACTCTACTCTACTCTACTCTACTCTACTCTACTCTACTCTACTCTACTCTACTCTACTCTACTCTACTCTACTCTACTCTACTCTACTCTACTCTACTCTACTCTACTCTACTCTACTCTACTCTACTCTACTCTACTCTACTCTACTCTACTCTACTCTACTCTACTCTACTCTACTCTACTCTACTCTACTCTACTCTACTCTACTCTACTCTACTCTACTCTACTCTACTCTACTCTACTCTACTCTACTCTACTCTACGCTACTCTACTCTACTCTACTCTACTCTACTCTACTCTACTCTACTCTACTCTACTCTACTCTACTCTACTCTACTCTACTCTACTCTACTCTACTCTACTCTACTCTACTCTACTTTTCACTACTCTACTTCGAACGGCGTGCCGCAGTGCGTGACCTCTTTGGAAAGAAGTCGATAAGTTGTCAGCTGAACGATTTAACACATTGTCGAGGATATTTTGTAAGGCATTGAGATCTACAGTCAATGAGTTAATGGGTCCCTATCAATGTATCCTTAAATCCTTTAAATCCCTTACTGAGCAAATATTTTTACTACACCAGACCAAGGTCCAGGAATCTTCTACCGAATGGCAGTTTATGTTTTTTACATTCATGTTTGTGATATGATAACCTTAGCTTATTCTGTTTAAACTCACCTCTAAAAATCTAGCCAAAGCTTTGCAAGCACGGAAAATTTGGTCTTCATTGGGACTGCTTTGGAAGAATTGTAAAATTGCCATGGTTAATTCAACAGCAACATCATCAAAGACCTGTTTACCAAAATAAACGAGATTTCCATTTAAAAGGAAGTTTCCTATAAAAAGGAGCTGCAACTTCAAACTTACCACAGTCTTAACTTCTTTAATGGCCACATTGTAGAGCATCATGGTGCCGATATTCTTTAACATGGGACAATTGGAGAGTATACAATGTACAGCAACTTTGGTGGTGACGCGGATATTTGAGAGAGTTTGACCACTGTATTCCCATTCGGATATGTATAAAAGCCATTCAGAGGGACTGACATGTTCAAAGAGATTGCACATCTAAAGGAGGGGAAGAGATACATGTTAACGAAAGCAATAAAGCAATTATATAGGTGTACATTTCTGCCCGGCCAATTTTTATATGGCCTACAACAAAAGCTGTGTTGGGCATTCAAAGCTTGGCCAAACCAAATTAAATGTTTTTTGTAAATTTAATTTCAATTTATATGAGATTATTATACGTTAATTTATTTTGTTTGTATTCACTTTATTTTTATTTGTTTTATTTTTATTTTTATTTATTTTAGTTTTATTTTTATGTTTTTTATTTGTTTTATATTCGTCTTGGCTTTTTACAGCCGGGTCATCTGAATCAATTCATATATTTGCGTATTTTAGTCGAGCTGAATCGCCAATCGAATGTTACACACATAGAGGAGATTATTAAATGAGTTTTGAAGAGAAGAAATTGCCAGATTTTTTCAGTGAATAAGGATACAGGTACCACACCACTGGTGGACGCGTTTCGATTATTGGTAACATAATCATTTTTAACACCATCGTGGATCATATCCGTTTGTTTGACACATAATTGTTGCGTAATGATCTTACCTACATTAGATCAAGCGTTGAAATGTGAATGGTAGGCCAGTCAGAAGGACGGATATAAGCCAAGATGTTGTTGAAATTGATTATCTGACCAATAAACGAAACGCGTCTACCAGTGGTGTGGCATCTGTGGAAATTTTGCAGAAACCACTTTTTTAGCCCAAGGACAAACACTATTAGTTTTGTTAAAAATCAGTTAAGATTTGGATATAGCTCCCATATATATGTATCGCCCGATTTGCACTTAAATGACCGTAGTACCTACAATTTTCAACAGATCTGCACAAAATTTGCCACGGATTGTTTTGTTACTGATTTTAGGTTAGGTTGAGAAGAGGGTGCATATATTAATCCGCCCCATGCCACTATGGACCTTCACCTAATCGGCTTGTTTTGCGCTCTAAAAACTATAAAGTAATCTCTAAAAAGCAAATTTTAAGTTAGGAATTCCCTGATACTTACAAAATCCTTAATTGTTTTCAATACTACTCCCCTAAGTTGGTTCATATCTTGTTTTGTGCCTCCACCTAAGTGCCGGTATCTGTTAGGGGCAATGACAAAGGAAATACTCTAACGTCTCATCATTTTCCCCGCATGTATTACACATGATATCACTTGCCGCACCGATTTTACATAAGTGAGCTCGTAGTCCTATGTGTCCCGTTATGATACCAATAGCTATACTTACCTCCTTCTTGCTTCCTTTCAGTAATAGCCTCGCCTTCGGATATCCCCTTAGGATTTTCACCGTCCTACCGACCGGTTTGCTGTTCCACAATGTTGTATGCGCAATCGCCGCCCACTCCCTTCGGGTTAACCAAGTTTATTGACGGCAATCCTCTGGCCTTCACCGCCAAATCGTCTGCCCTTTCATTTCTCCTTACTCCGTTATGGCCCGGCACCCAAACGATGCGTATTTTGTCATCCTCAGAGAAGGCGTTAATCTCTTTCTTACATTGCAAGACTGTTCGTGACCTTACCGGCAGGGTTGTTATTGCCCTTATGCCAATTTTACTATCCGTAAAGCTGTTCACACTCGACGTCCTCGCGTTAGCACCACACCACTAAACGCATTCCATGATCGCCCGCATCTCAGCCAGCCTGCAGTACCGTATAATGGTCAGGCAGTCTAAAACAGATCTCAGTCTCTGGGTTCTTAATGTAAACCCCCAGGCCCACTCTGTCCTCTAGCTTTGATCCAACCGTGTAACATGACCTTCCAGATGACAATACTAGGGTTCCGTCAATCCAAGACTGTGCCGATGGCAGCAGTCCCTCGCACTCGACTTCAAGGTTCATCTCAGGTATCCGATCGGAAACTCTTCCCTTCCTTCCAGGTTTCCCATCGTCGCCTCGATTATACCGCGATGGTATGTGCAGCTCCCATCCTCAATCCATTCTCCCATCGCCTTAAGTCTCATAACCGCAGTGGCTGCCTCACACTTAATCTGTATGTCTATGGATCGGATATCTAGTATGGTCTCCAGTGCCCTAGTGGGCATGGTCCTCATCGCTCCGCCTATGCCAAGACAACATGTTCTCTGAACCTGTAGTATGGTCCTTATGTTGCACTTTTTCTCCATTGCAGTCCCCCAAACTACTGAGGCGTAAGTAAGTATTGGTCTAATCGCGCTCCTGTAGATCTAGTGGACTGTCCTCAGATTCAGGCCCCATTTCGAACCTACGGCCCGTCTACATAGTGGCCAACAACTTTGAGCCTTCTCAGTACGCTCCCTGAATGTAACACTTCCAATTCAGATTCCTGTCCAAGATCACACCTAAGTTTTTTACCTTGTCAAATATCGAAATCGTCTTATTGAGGAAACGCGGTGTGTTAAATTGGCCCACCTTCGTCTTCCTCGCGAACAGGCATATTTCAGTCTTCTCTGGGTTAACATTGAGACCTCTGGGTGTAGCCTAGTCATAGGTCATATGCAAGATTCGTTTGGCCCTTCTGCATAGCTCGTTCGGATCCTTACCCCTTAGAAGTATTATAACATCGTCTGCGTAGCAGACGGGTTCAAATCCCACCACATTCAGCAGCCGTAATAGGTCAAATATGGTGGTCTTAATATTCAGATTTAAATATAGCTCTCATATAGATATATCTATTGGCCGAATTTATAATTGTAGGATATGTGTAGGGTATTATATAGGCTCCGCCCGCCTTTTGCCTTTCCTTACTGTATTTAATTTAATTTAATTTATTTTTTTTAGGTTTTTTTTTTAATATTTTATTTTATATTATTTTTTATTTTATTTTGTTTTGATTTATTTTATTTTATTTTATTGTATTGTATTTTATTTTATTTTATTTTATTTTATTTTATTTTATTTTATTTTATTTGATTTTATTTTATTTTATTTTATTTTATTTTATTTTATTTTATTTTATTTTATTTTATTATATTTTATTTTATTTTATTTTATTTTATTTTATTTTATTTTATTTTATTTTATTGTATTTTATTTTATTTTATTTTATTTTATTTTATTTTAAATTGTTTCTATTTCATTTTATTTTATTTTATTTTATTTTATTTTATTTTATTTTATTTTATTTTATTTTATTTTATTTTATTTTATTTTATTTTATTTTATTTTAAATTATTTGTTTTGTTTACGTCATTTTTTTATCTTCTCTCTAAAACTTACAAACAAAGCCCAGGCCTGCTGCTCCTCCGGTGTGTGCTTCTCAATGTCAAATCCAAAATTCATGAGAGTATGATCGCGACGATCCTGATGCAGAATTATGATGACATCATCTTTTAAAGCTGCAAAAGCCAAAGTACGGATCATATGTATCCGGGTGTCGGGCGAGAATGTCTGTTCCCTCAACACTCTTTGTACAAACACCAAGAAATTGTCACCTAAGGCCCAGGAACCTTCATCTTCGATCAAATACTGATGCAATTCTTCAATGGCCACCTCTTCATCTTTGGAAATTTTGCCATCCAACAATTTGACAAGGCACTCCAATTCAGTCTTTATCTGCAAGGAAATATGGGAATGGGGATCATTGACATCATGAAAAAGGTGGACAAAGCAAACAAAAAAATAAGACGGAAAAAGAAAAGTTGATATGCGAAAACAAAAACAAAAATAAAGACAAATTTAAGACACAATAATTTTATTAAAAACAAGTGCAGTACGTGTATGTTTCGCATTTAACTGTTGAAATTAAAACAATTTTGGGGTAAACAGTTTATTAACCCCTTGTGGGCAGGGGGGTTGCAGCAACTTACATTTATATCTTTGCATGTTAGCGCTGGTTCACGTGGAATTTCCTTTTCCTCTGTGGATGAGCAACGTTCCTTGCCATTCTGTTGCTGGTTGTTCTGTGTCACCGATGTTGTCTCACCGTTAGCATCCGACATTTTGTTGTATTTGTGTGTTGATGGCCTCTCTAGAATACCTTCAGTTTAGGGTGGGGGCGATGTGAATGACGCTCTTGATGCGATCGTTTCTGAAAATAAATATTGAAACGTAATTTGAAAACAACCCGAAATATGGACAATATGAGGGGGTCAGCAAGAAGAGAGAGAGAGAGGTCATATGTGCAGTTGTTGTTTATTTTTAAAAATTAACATTAAAGGTGTCCAATAAACAATATTTTTGATAATTATTTATAATATGCTTAAACGAAACCCACACATGGGGAAATATGTATAGGGCAGCGAAATGAAAACCAAAGTGGATTTGTGTATATACTTTGGCATTCCAAGAGTAACATGTGGGGGAAGTTGAGATACTTTACGAGATATTCATATTTGTCCTTTTTTTTGGGTAATTTTTGTTCATATTTGGCTGAAAATTGCTTGCAATTCTTAGAAAAGCATTTGAGTCCTTGACAATGTACTGTTAGGGTCTTTTAGGTTCCCTTCTTCGAAAGGGTTTGAAAACTCTTTTCAAATGGCCACTTCTTCACCTGTGGTAGCCGTTGCCTTGTTCACAGCTTGAGTGGTCTCTTAGGCAGTGGAGAGGCAAACCAGGTCCCGATTCTTTGCCTTAATGGTGTCCTTTAGGGTCTCGCAGAATAGCACCTAACTTCCACCCCTGCGCATCACGAGGAGAATTGCATCAGGTTTTGTCCTCTGGACGAAGCGGGCAACTACTTCAGCTTCCTTCGGTTTCGCTTTTCTTCCTTTCGACAGTTTTCGCTGGTAGTCTCAATTCTACTGTTTTAATCTTCTTTTTTCTTACCGGTGTTGTTATTGACTGGCGGGTGACAAGAGGAAAGCCTCAGGGGGCGGGTTGTTCTCGCCGAATCTGTGGAATCTCATGATGAATGAAATCCTGTTGGATTTTGGCGGAGATGGTACGAAGATACTGGCTGGTCCGAGGCAAGTTTCCGTTCACTATTACCTAGATCATGGAAATGTCACTAGGAAGGTTGTGTGTGAGGTTGCGTTGGACTACCAGAAATGGGTGAGGAACCAATCCAAGGAAAATGGAGCAGGTGCTCTTCACTCTCAGATGTAAGATACCGGAGTTTAGACTCCCGTCCTAGGACGGAATCACCCTGCAGCTGTTAAAGTAGGCGAAGTATCTTGGCATAATCCTCGATTCGTAGCTGTACTGGAAGAGGAACACGGAGGTAAGAAGCCGTAAGGCATAGTGCGCTTTTTACTCCTGCAGTAGGATGTTCGGTGGAAAGTGGGGAGTAACCCCCCAGTACCAATAAGGCACTGGTATGGATAAGAGGACTTCGTACGAGGGAGTTCGAGATGGTGCAGAGATTGGATTGTGCTAGAGTCACCGGAGCAATGAGATCCGCATCGCAGGCAGGAAAGAAGCCATAAGGCATAGTGCGCTTTTTATTCCTGCAGTAGGATGTTCGGTGGGAAGTGGGGAGTAACCCCCCAGTACCAATAAGACACTGGTATGGATAAGAGGACTTCGTACAAGGAGTTCGAGATGGTGGAGAGGTTGGACTGTGTTAGAGTCACCGTAGCACTGAGCTCCGCATCGCAGGCAGGTCTAGAAACGATGCTGGATATGCAGTCCATTGGGAACTGCGCCAACATGTCGCGCTTAGGCTGAGAGAGATCGGCCTGTTGAAGGAGGACAGAGTGGCTACAGTTACATCCAGGAAGGTAGACTGTGGAGGATCTCCAACTATCTGGCAGCGTTACCGATTGGGATTAGAAAATTCATTGGATGGAGGGCGAATGCTGTGTTTGAGTGGGATGAGAACTCAATTTTCAATGATGGCTACAAGATGGGGTGAGGGACTGGAGTGGGGGTCTACTCCGACACACACAACATTGGTATGACTCTCACTCTACCGGACGAGGGTAGGCGCAAGTAAAAATTCTGGTAAGGGATGCATGCAAATTTGCGCATGAACATTCCATTAAGGAGCAGGGTCAAACTTTTCACATATCAGAAGGAGTTCCACTTTAGGTTCTCATTTCTTTGAGAACCTGTCTGATTTAGCAAATGTGAACATTCGCAAGTTTTTGGGCTTTTTAAAGCGATCTGGATGGTCCAATGGTAGGAACTAGAAGGCATCTTCCTTCTTCTGTTCCTGTGGTATCATAATGGATCAAAACGTCTAAGTGAATCTGATGGCAGATTGCCACTTAAATCTATCCTAACATTTCACACATCAACGAGTGCTGTTCGATTTAAGTTTAAGCTCAATGATAAGGAGCCTCCTTTTTATATCCGAACGGAGTGTCGCAGTGCGACACCTCTTTGTGGAGAAGTTTTTACATGGCTGCCATATCAAATGATACAGTACCAAACAAATGTCGCCAGCATTAGGAGGGGAAAACCAACGGTGAAAATTTTTTGATGTTCTCGTCAGGATTCGAACCCTCACGTTCAGAGTCATACGTAGACATGCTTAGCTCTGCTCTACGGTGGCCTCCTAAGTAAGGTAAGAGATAAACTGCCCTCAAAACTCAGCATTGATGAGGACAGTTTGGCGGTATAGTGCTCAAGGCCTCGGGTTCGAGTACGGCACATTGTTCGCAGTTCCTGGATAGGTTCCGCGTCCACGGTGTGACGCTGATGTGGATTTCCGGACATGAACGGATTCCAGGGAAGGAAAGGGCGGACGAATGCGTCAGAAGGGGTTCGTCGGCTCCGGGCGAACCTGTCACTGGTCATGCCTGCGTTCCATTTGTCGAGCTGCTGAAAATAGTAGATGAGATGGCCAGAGCGGAATCGGTAGCGTGACGGGACTCAGCTGACAGGAATTATAAACGGACACTGTGCCATAGGCCGTGCATGGGAATACGGCACAATGACTTCTGCAGCAGTTGTCTTGCTGAGGATGAGTAGAAAACTGTCGAGCACTTGCAGTGTTCATGTTCGGATCTGCAGGGATATAGGCTCTCCTTTCTGGGGAGGCGGTATTTCTGCGATCTGGGTGATCTGACGACCGTACCTCTGGGTTGTCTCATGAGATTTGTGATGGGAACGGCACAGTTAAGACGGAGGCTGCAATAAGATTCGGCGTAGGTACATAGGTGCTAGCGGGAGGGATAGGAGTTTTCACCCCCCGCTCTGGTTCTCCACTCATTCTGTTTCTTTTATTCTTATATAACCTTTGGATGGGGTCCGAGGTCTTACATCTTCTTTCTCTTCTCCTTCTTTCTAGGGTACCTCAATGGGCCAAACTGGCCTTCCAGTTAACTTACCATTGGTGGAACACCCATTCAACCTTACCTAACCCATCATCGACTGCACCCGGTGCCCTCATCATATTCTGCACTATCAAAGACGTCGACATGTCATTCAATGTTGTAGGAGTCTCTGTAATGTTGGGCCTATTTAGTTGTTACTGCTCCTCCGCTGTTTATTAGATTTTGCGGCAACTTTCTACATAACCAGGTGTTCTTCTACACTAGATATGGTCTATAATACACCATTCTGAACATTTCTGCTGATATTTTTGTACCCACCACTACATGATGGGGGAATACTAATCTAGTCATTCCGTTTGAACCACCTTGAATTATTCGTCTATGAAGTGTATATATTTTTGACCGTCTCGACGTTCTGAGTCGCCATGTCCCTCCGTCCGTCTGTCGAATCCACGATAGCGGTCGAACAGGTTGAGCCAGCCACTTGAAATTTTGCACAAATACTTACTATTAATGCAGGTAGTTGGAGATTTCAAATGAGCTATATCGGTGCAGATTTGGATATAGCCTCCACATAAACCGATTCCCGGATTTGACTTCTTGAGCTCATAGAAGCCTAAATTTTTATCCGATTTGAATGAAATTCGGAGCAAAGACTTGCATTATGTCTTCCAACATCAATGCCATGTATAATCCGAATAGATATATAAACTGATATAGCCTCCATTTAACTTCTTGAGCTCCTAGAAGCCTATATTTTCCTCCGATTTGGCTGAAATTTGGAAAAAAAATACACGAGTTCTGACTTCCAGCGTCCGTGCTATGTATGATCCGAGTCGGTCTATAAAAAGATATAGCTCCTATATAAACCGATACCCCGAATTACCTTCTTGAGCCCCTAGAAGCCTCCATTTTCATCCGATTTGGCTAAAATTTGGATCCATGGTGGTGGGTACGCAAGATTCGGCCAGGCCGAACTTAGCACGCTTTTATTTGTTCTGTCTGCCTATGGCTAGTCGCACCAGGGGAATGACTTGACTTTCCTAGATCATCAGTAAGAGAGGCAGATCGACACACACCATATTTGCGTCGACTATAAAGCTTATTTCGAAAGCCTTATTTCAAAGGCATTTCAAGTCATAACGAAGTTAAGTATCGTTGCGGTTAAAATACCTGCATGTACATCAGAAAAAATTTGTTAGCTGTGCTTATATCCTTCTCGAAATTTGAGCCATGTAAAAACTTATTTACCAAGAGGTGTCGCTAGGCGGCTTGCCGTTCGGAATGGACATAAAATATGAAGTCCCTTATCGTTAAGCTAAATCTTTACTTGGACTGCATCCTGCTCCTTAGGGGAATGTATATTGTATTGTATGCTCATAAATAAAGTTCATCCGAAGAAATTGACAAATGCCATGCATGATAAGTGGTGGCTAAGATTCAACCCAGCCGAACTTATTGAACTTTTACTGTTCTATTGGCCAAGAAGAGGAAATATACTGGTATGTACACAACGCCTACACAACATGAGCGTCAAAATTTGTCAATTGCAAGGAATAAATATACAGTGGTGGGGAGACGCCGTGTTGTGTAACGAAAAATCGACTTTTTATTAATGAATATGTCGCCATACAATGGCGATGAATATATTGTTTACGATAACATAATGTATTTATATAATTAATTGTCCATATTATTTATGGACATTTGAAAATGACAC
This sequence comes from Stomoxys calcitrans, assembly GCF_963082655.1. Lineage (NCBI taxonomy): Eukaryota > Metazoa > Arthropoda > Insecta > Diptera > Muscidae > Stomoxys > Stomoxys calcitrans. The sequence continues at coordinate 194,394,365 of NC_081553.1, forward strand.
TTAATTTTGTTAATTTATACATGGATGAGATTTTAGAGATGTAGTCTAATCCCCTAAATATTATTTCCTCCTTTCATATACACAACACAGTGGGTGGAATTGTTTAACAAAGTTGTGCAATAGAAAAATATTAAAACCTCAATAAAAATTGAAAAGTTTTCGACAAATCTAACTATTCGCTTGAAGTTATTTTTTATTTATACTGATTCCCCCACTGTGCCTTTATTTACATATAAAAATATCTATGAATATAATATAACATCTTTATTCGCTTGCTATCTTCCTGCATAATGCCACAATTTACGCTCAATTGTTGTTCGCTGTCATGCTGAAAGCTCAAATTATTTACACGTTTTACACTACGCCATGTCATTTTTGTTTTTAGACTTTGTTTTTGTTTATTTTCGGTACGTGTTTTCTTTTTGCTTCATATAGCCGATGCCACTGTGAGAACAGTTTTGTTAACCTCAATTTTTGAAAAGTTTCCAAAAAACAACAATTTTTTTTTGTTAGCGTTTAATTATAAACAAATGAAATATTTGGAATTTGTAAATATTTGAGAAATTTTGTTCATACCCTCCACCATGGGATGGGGGTATACTAATTTAGTCATTCTGTTTGTGACACCTGGAAACGTGAGTCTAATTGTCATGACATTTTAAGTCGATCTAGCCATGTCCGTCCGTCTGTCTGTCGAAAGCATGCTAACTTTCCAAGGAGTAAAGCTAGCCGCTTGAAATTTTGCACAAATACGTCTTATAAGTGCTGCTCGATTGGGATAGTAAATGGGCCATATCGGCCCATGTTTTGATATAGCTGTCATATAAACCGATCTTAGATTCTGAGTTCTTGAGCCACTAGAGGGCGCTATTTTTATCCGATTTGGCTAAAATTTTGCCAGAGACGTTTTGTTATGATTTTCAACTACTGTGCTAAGCATGGTTCAAATCGGTCCATAACCTGATATAGCTGCCATATAAGCCGATCTGAGTCTTGACTTCTTGACCCTCTAGAGGGCGCAATTATTATCCGATTTGACTGAAATTTAGCATGAAATGTTTTGTTATGGTTTCCAAAAACTGTGCTTAATATGGTTGAAATCGATACATAGCCTGATATAGCTGTCATATAAAACGATCTGGAATCTGGACTTCTTGAGCCTCTAGAGTGCGCAATTATTAATCGATTTGACTAAAATTTAGCTTGACGTGTGTTGTTATGACTTCTTACTACTGTGCCACGTATGGTTCAAATCGGTTCATAACCTGTCATATAAACCGATCTGGGGTCTTGATTTCATGAGCCTCTAGGGGCGCAATTATTATCCGATTTGGCTGACATTTTATACAACGGCTTCTCCCATGACCTTCAACATAAGTGCCAAATATGGTCTGAATCGGTCTATAGCCTGATACAGCTCCCATATAAACCGCTCTACCTATTTTACTTCTTAAGCCCCTAGAGGGCGCAATTATTATTCGAATTAGATGTCTCCAACATAAAATTTAATTATGGTCCGAATCCGGACCATTTTTATACCCTACACTATAGGATAGAGGTGTATTAATTTCGTCATTCTATTTGTAACACATCGACCCTATAAAGTATATATATTCTTGATCGCCGTAAAAATCTCAGACGATCTAGCCATGTCCGTCTGTCTGTCCGATGAAATGACTCTACAGTCTTTAAAAATGGAGATATTGAGCAAAAACTTTGCATAGATTCTTTTTTTTTTTGTTCCCATTCGAAGATGGGCTGTATCGGACTATATCTTGGTATAGCCCCCATATAGACCGATCCGCCCTATTAAGGGTCTGAAGCCGTTAAAATCCACATTTATTATCCGATTTTGCTGAAATTTGAGACAGTGCGTTGTGTTAAGCTCTTCGACATTCCTCTTCAATTTGGCCCAGATGGGTCCAGATTTGGATATAGCTGCCATATAGACCAATCTCTCGATTTAGGGTTTCGAGCCCATAAAAGGCGCATTTAGTGTCCGATTTCCGCGAAATTGGGGACAGTGGGTTGTGTTAGGCACTTCGACATCTTTCTGCAATTTGGCACAGATCGGTGAAGATTTGGATATAGCTGCCATATAGGCCGATCTCTCGATTTAAGGTCTTGGGCCTATAATAGACGCATTTATTGTCTGATTTTGACAAAATTTGGGAAATTGAGTTGTGTTAGGCCCTTTGACATCTCAGATAGGTCCAGATTTGGATATAGCTATCATATAGACCGATCTCTCGATTTATGGTTTGGGGCCCAAAAGGCGCATTTATTGTCCAATATCGCCCAAAATTGGGACAGTGAGTTAGCTTAGGACTTTCAACATTCTTCTTTAATTTGGACCAGATCGATTCAGTTTTCGATATAGCTGTCATATAGACCGATCTCTCGATTTTTTCCATTAAAGGCGCATTTGTTGTCCGATTTCGCCCAAATTTGGGACAGTGAGTTGTGTTAGGCCTTACAACATCCTGGATTTCACCGTAGCTCAGAGGTAAGCATGTCCGCCTATGAATCGTGGCGAGACCATTAGAAAAAATTTTCCCCTCCTAATGCTGGCAACATTTGTGAGGTACTATGCCATGTAAAACTTCTTTCCAAAGAGGTGTCGCACTGCGGCACGCCATTCGGACTCGGTTATAAAAAGGAGGCCCCTTATCATTGAGCTTAAACTTGAATCGGACAGCACTCATTGCTATGTGAGAAGTTTGCCACTGTTCCTTAGCGGAATGTTCATGGGCAAAATTTGCAATTTGCATTATAACGTCCTTCTTCAATTTAGCTCAGATCGGTCCAGATTTGAATGTAGCTGCCATGTAGACCGATTTAAGATCTAGGCCCATAAAAGGCGCATTTATTGGCCGATTTCGCTGAAATTTGTCATAGTGACTAATGTTAGGCTTTTCGACATCCATGTCGTATATGGTTCAGATCGGTCTATATTTGGATGTGGCTACGAAAAAGACCAATATTTTGTTCTACAAAATGTCCGTTTAGATTTTGCTTCAAATCGGACTCTATTTCGATATAGCTGCTATAGGGGTAAAAATTAAGCAGTTTTTGCCGAATTATGACGAAAGGTGGTCTACATATATCCCCTAGGTGGTGGGTATCCAAAGTTCGGCCCGGGCGAACTTATCGCCTTTTTACTTGTTTTGATTTTTCAAAGACTAATTTTTAATTTCATACTCACCACCATATAATGAGGGGTAATCAAATCTTTTTATTCGGCTTGTAACACCTACAAATATTGATCTGCCACTCCATACATTATATATATTCTTGATCATCTTGACAATCTGGGTCGATTTAGCCATGTTCGTCCGTCTGTCCTTCCGGCTGTAGAAATGACGATGGGAGTCGAAAGCGTAAAGCTAGTAGCTTGAATTTTTGCAAGGTTTCTTCTTATTTGTGTAGGTCATTAGGGATTGCAAATGGGCCATATCAGTTCAGATTGGGATATAGCTTCCATATAAACTGATCTCCCGATTTGACTTCTTGAGCCCTTACAAGCCACAATTTTTGTCCGATTTGGCTGAAATTTTGCATGCGGTGTTCTGTTATGACTTCCAACAACTGTGTCAAGTACGGTTAAAATCGGTCTATAAACTGATATAGCTCCCATATAAATCGATCTACCGATTTAACTTCTTGAGCCCTTACAAGCCGAAATTTGTGTCCGATTTGGCTAAAATGTTGCACATGGTGTTCTTTTATGATTTTCAACAACTATGCTGAGTACCGTCTAAATCGGTTCGTAACCTGTCATAGCTCCCATATAAACCCATTTCCCAATTCGATATCCTGAGCCCTTACAAGCACCAATTTTTGTCCGATTTGGCTGAAATTTTGCATGCTGTGTTCTGTTAAGACTTTCAACAACTGTGCCAAGTACGATCCGACTTGGTCTAAAACCCGATATAGCTCCCATATAAACTGCTGTCTCGATTATCCTGTCTCGATTATCCTTGCTGTCTCGATTATTAAACCCTAGAAGGTTTAGTTTTTGATGGTTTGACAGAAGTCCTTCAACTAAATTTATTTTGTGTAAATTTTTAGCAGAATCCATGATAGTAAGTTCCCAATATTCGACCAATTTTAGTATCTTTTTTATTTTGTTTTATTTCCCTCCCAGGTATTGAATTTTCATTGATTTCCCCACCAACACCATTTGGTGGAACTTCCACTTTATAATTCAATTTTATACGAATTTTTATTATGCGTTACCGAAAACGAAACAACACAGCGAATATTTTGAAATTTTTATTTCTTTCGTCATTATCGTATCGAAAACTGTGAAATCTAAGAATAGCTGCATGTTGCCATCTGTCTGTCTGTCCGTCTAATGTGGTGATATTTCCCCCATACTTTCTTTCAATGTCCGTCCGGCATGTTCGCATTGCACTTTTCCGACAAAATTCGCTCTTGCTGTTTTCAAGTTGGTTTTTTCTTCTCTTCTCTTTTCTTTTCTGTTTTTGATTTTCTCAACATGTCGCCGCTTATTTTTCCACTAAAAATAAAAGTGGCTATTTTCAGAGGATTTCTCATGTCGCATTGCCGCATTCGCCTGTCTTGCTGCCAGCCCACCAAGCTCTGGCTACGCCAATGTTTGTTTGTGATGATGATGATGATGATGAAAATGAAATTCGGAAATTGTGATCAAAAAAGCAAGAAATGTTTGACTGTATGACCATAGCCATAGCCATAGCCGCTGCTGCAATGGCCGATAGTGTCTGAGGAATTTCTAGATTCACTTTCCATTGAATTCCAAGGAATGTGTTTTGTTTTTTTTGCCATGCCCATCAATAAGAGATTTTTTTTATGCCGGCTGTGGCATATCGAGAAAAAGTGTTTATTGCTTAATTCGGAGAAATTTGTTTATGAAAATTAATTTTTTTATTGCGAAATTTTATAGGGATTTAGTCATGTTCTCTGGCAGGGGTGGGGAGGGTAAATCATTTATGATTCAAATTTGATTTTTTTGTTGGTATTTTTGTTTTTTATTTTATTCAAACAACGTGATGAAAACATTTAAAGGTGGGAGCTGCGATTCACCTCATTTGGTGTTAATGAGATTTTGTGTAGCTTGATGTTCTTCTTTTTTTTTTAATTTTTTTTTGTGTGAAACAAAGTCTTTTGAAAACAGAACGTTTCTTCATGAGGAGGAAAAAGGTGACAAAATTGCGTATATGTTATTTTTATCCAAAATATGCAAAAGCTACGCCGTGACGGAAAATTTTGTAGAAATACATTTATTTGACCTGTTTAAGTTTTACATTATAAGGGGGTGTTGCCTTCGAATGTATAGCTCTACTATAGCTTAGCGAAATTTTGCAAATTTTTGAAATAAGATATTTCTTGTGATTGATTGATGACTTGTTCTTTCTGTTCATATTTTTTGTGAAACTATCATGTCAAAAACAAAAAAAAAAAAATGTGAAATCTAGTCGTACAAAAATGGAATCCCATGGTCATTCTAAGTTCCTAAACACCGAACAGGTGTCGACTTATGACGAGCACAACAATTAGGTGATCACAATATGCCAAAAACGACAAAAGTCTGTGATGATTGAAGGTTGTCTTCAACATAATTGATATTTGAGGAAATGTTAAGTTGGTCAGGGTCAACCATGTAGATGAGAGAAATAAACTAAAAAAAAACAAAAATAAAAACAAAAACAAAATTGATAATAAATAGTAAAATAATATAAAATTAAAAAAAAAATAAAATAAAATAAAATAAAATAAAATGAAATAAAATAAAATAAAATAAAATAAAATAAAATAAAATAAAATAAAATAAAATAAAATAAAATAAAATAAAATAAAATCAAATTAAATTAAATAATATAAAATAAAATAAAATGAAATAAAAATAAATTTAAATAAAATAAAATAAAATAAAATAAAATAAAATAAAATGAAAATAAATAAAATAAAAAGAAATAAATTAAAAAAGAATAAAATAAAATAAAATAAAATAAAATAAAATAAAATAAAATAAAATAAAATAAAATAAAATAAAATAAAATAAAATAAAATAAAATAAAACAAAATAAAATAAAATAAAATTAAATTAAATAAAATAAAATAAAATGAAATAAAAATAAATTTAAATAAAATGAAATAAAATAAAAATAAAAGAAATAAAATAAAATAAAATAAATTAAAGTTAAATAAAATAAAATAAAATAAAATAAAATAAAATAAAATAAAATAAAAGAAAATAAAATAAAATAAAATAAAATAAAACAAATAAAATAAAACAAAATAAAATAAAATAAAATAAATTAATAAATAAAGAAAAATAAAATAAAATAAAATAAAACAAAATAATATAAAATAAAATAAGATAACACAAAAATAAAATAAAAAAAATAAAATAAAATAAAACAAAATAAAATAAAATTAAATAAAATATAATAAAATAAAATTAAAAATAAAATAAAATAATATTATATAAAATAAGATAACACAAAAATAAAATAAAATAAAATAAAATAAAATAAAACAAAATAAAATAAAATAAAATAAAATAAAATAAAATAAAATAAAATAAAATTAAATTAAATTAAATAAAATAAAATAAAATAAAACAAAATAAAATATAATAAAATAAAATATAATAAAATAAAATAAAATAAAATAAAATAAAATAAAATAAATCAAAATAAAATAAAATTAAAAATAAAATAAAATAAAATAATATAATATAAAATAAAACAAAATAAAAAATAAAATACAATACGGTAAAGAAAATAAAACAAGTAAAAGTGAGCTAAGTTCGGCCGGGCCGAATCTTATATACCCTCCACCATGGATCGCATCTGTCGAGTTCGTTTACCGGTATCTCTTTTTTGGCAAACAAAGGATAAAAGAAAACAATTGCAATGCTATTGGAGCTATATCAAGTTAAAGCCCGATTACCATAATTTAATTGAATGTTACAGACTATAGAAGAAGTCGTTGTGTAAAATTTCAGCCAAATCGAATAGGAATTTGCCCTTTAGAGGCTCAAGCCGTATGAGGCTAGAGACCGATTCAGACCATATTTGTCATGTATATTGAAGGTCATGGGTGAAGCCATTGTACAAAATTTCAGGCAAATCGGATAATAATTGAGACCTCTTGAGGCTCAAGAAATCAGTATCCCAGATCGGTTTATATGGGAGCTATATCAGGTTATGGACCGATATAAACTATGTTTGGCACAGTTATTGAAAGTCATAATAAAACACCTCATGCTAAAATTCAGCCAAATCGGATAAGAATTGTGCCCTCTAGTGGTTCAAGAAGTCAAGATCCTAAATCGGATTATATGACAGCTATATAAGGTTATGAACTGATTTGAACCATTCTTAGCACAGATGTTGGAAGTTATACCAAAACATGTCATGCAAATTTTCAGTCAAATCGGATAACAATTGCGCCCTCTAGAGGCGATATCCCGAAACGATTTATATGGCACCTATATCAGGTTATGAACCGATTTTAACCATACTTAGCAAAGTTATTAAAAGTCATACCGAAACATGTCATGCAAATTTGCAGCCAAATTGGATAAGAATTTCCACCTCTAGAGGCTCAAGAAGTCAATATTCCAGATCGGTTCATATGACAGCTATATCAGCCTAGGGAACGATTTGAACCATATTTGGTGCAGTTATTGTAAGACATATGGAACACACATCATTCATATTTGCAGCCAAATCGGATAAGAATTGCGCCCTCTAGTGGCTGAAGAAGTCAAGTCTCCAGATCGGTTTACATCGTTCTATAACATATCAGGTTATAGAACGATGTGAACCATATTTGGTACAGTTATAGGAATTCACAACGAAACACGTCATGCATAATTTCAGCCAAGTTTTATAAGAATAACGCCCTCTAGTGGCTCAAGAAGTCAAGATCCAAGATCGGTTTATATGACAGCTTTACCAGGTTATGGACCGAATTGAACCATACATACAGTTATTGGAAGTCGAAGCGAAACATGTCTTGCAAATTTTCAGCCAAATCGGATAACAATTACACCCTCTAGAGGCTCAAGAAGTCAAGATTCCAAATCTGTTTATATGACAGCTATATCAGTTTATGGACCGATTTGAACCATATTTGGCACAGTTATTGGAAGTCATAACGAAACACGTCATGCATAATTTCATTCAAGTCGTATAAGAATAACGCCCTCTAGTGGCTCAAGAAGTCAAGATCCAAGATCGGTTTATATGGCAGCTTTATCAGGTTATAGACCGATTTGAACCATACTTAGCACAGTTATTGGAAGTCATAATGAAACACATAATGCTAGTTTCAGCCAAATCGTAAAAGAATTACGCCCTCTAGTGGCTCAAGAAGTCAAGACCCAAGTTTGCAAATTTTACCCATGAACATTCCGCTAAAGAACAGGGGCAAACTTTTCAAGTATCAATGAGTGCAGTTCGATTCAAGTTTAAGCTCAATGATAAGGGGTCTCCTTCTTATAGTCGAGTCCGAACGACGTGCCGTAGTGCGACACCTCTTTGGAGAGAAGTTTTACATGGCATAGTACCTCACAAATGTTACCACCGTTAGGAGGGGAAACCACCGCCGAAAATTTTTCTGATGGTCTCGGCAGGATTCGAACCCAGGCGTTCAGCGTCATAGGCGGACATGCTAACCTCTGCGCTACGGTGATCTCCTATATTAAAACATGGAACGATATGGCTCATTTACAATTCCAACCTACCTATACTAATAAAAAGTATTTGCGCAATTACAAGCTGCCAGCTTTACTATTTCAAAAATTAGCGTGCTTACGACGGACAGACAAACGGATGGACATGATTAGATCTGTCTAAAATATAGTGACGATCAAGAATATATATACTTTATGGGGTCTTAGATCAATATTTCGAGGTGTTGCAAACGAAATGACTAGACTAGTATACCCCCATCCTATGATGGTGGGTATAAAAATATTGTTGACCTATTCGTAAAATGATCCAATTTAGAAGTTTTGTTTTGGTGACATCGTTGAGGACATGATCTTTGATTGTTTCATGCACTATTTTGGATCAATATTGATATTATATTCAATTGATGGGCATTTTTTCCTTGTTAAAAAATAAAATTTATTCAATTGATGACAGCATTCGTCGCTAATGAAGTCATAGGTGACAAAGTCACCCATTATGTCGTGCATAATATTTTTGTATTAAAATTTTTACAAAATGAATCCAAATGTATTGTCCACATATTTTTAGAATAGTCACTTATCCATGTTAAAGAATTTGTTGATATAGTTTGACGACAACTTTGAAGACAATGTCGCCAATTTTCTCATGCATAGTGCATGAGATGATTGGAAATGAATCATTATCAATACTATTTATATTTTTCTTGATTTCTTCCTTCATCTCATGATTTTAGAATTGGTTTTTTTTGGAGTTTCTCAACTTTCTTCTTATGGTGTGTTCAAAATGCAGGTCCCAAGGTAAAAGTCCATATTAAAAATAAACATTGATCACCAACTAAATCTTATACTAAGTAACTCATATTAGGAGAACATAAAAAGATGTTGTCACCATTACGCATTATGTCAGACAAAAGGGTGAAAAATGTTTCAAAAGTTTTATTTTTATTAGAATTTATTTTTATAAGAATTTGACAAAAGTTCCTCAATATTTTTTATTAAATGTCAGCACTTCACCTTATTTCGAAATTTTTTCAGTTTTTCTTTAGTGAAACAAATTTTTCACAAATTTCCAATTATTTTTCATTTATTTTTTTAGGAATCATTTATTATTCACTTTTTTGGTTTTTTTTTTCGTTTGCAGTTTTCTACAATTCAATTGGGTATCTGTTTTTCTTTAAGGAAATATTTTTGAAATTCTCTACTCACTCGCAATAGAAAATGTAATTAATTTTTGGAAAATTATAAAACACTTTTAGTAGTTGTCTGATGCCCTTTATCACTCTCTCTCTCTCCCTTTTGTTCTTCCAAGCAATTATAGAGAAATCCAAATTTTTCAATGTCTGGCTATGATTTTTCCAAAAATTCTTTTTTCCTCACTTTTTTTTTTGTTGCTGGACACTTCACTCCACTTGGCTCTTGGATCAAATGAAATAATTTTCTTTTTTTTTTTTTGGTTTCAAATATTCCGAGATCAAACAGCAAACGTTACCGCTCGTTTTGAAAATACTTTCGATATTGACCGGCTGGTGTTTCGGCAATGGTGTGCAGAACCAAATTTTCCTTAAATTTGGCTCTTTCTTCGAAAAAAAGAAAGAAAAATAAATGCTCAAAAATCGCTTTGGTGCTGCCGCGCTAGCTGCGGCTACTGCTGTTGCTGTCCAACAATTGCTTCAGACGTATGTACATCCGTCTTCTCACAAGTGCCGTGGTGAATGGGATTTTTAAAAATAGCTGCGAATTACCGGCATACGTCCTATGTTCGCACACGTAGCTGTGCGACTTGAGGTAGTCAGCCGTGTCTCTCGCATAGACAGTCAGCCTTTGCCATAATGCTATGCTGGCGATGATTTCGCTGTAGTTTTCAAATGTTTTGGGTGTTTGTGAATCGTAGACGCCACAAATCCATTTTTCGAAATTGCGCTTGCAACATCAATGGCAGTGGCAATGCTCTCGCAGATTGTGGGTTGTTGGGTCAGAACACAAACAACACTGTGAATAGATCGTCTTGGAAGTTTTGTAGGCAAACGCGTGGGAATATGCAACAGTAGCCGGCCACTAATATTAGGATGCCTTATTGTTATATCCTCCACCATAGGGTGGAAGTAGACTAAGACCCCATAAAGTATATATATTCTTGATCGTCACAAGATTTTAAGACGTTCCAGCCATGTCTGTCCGTCCGTTTGTCCGTCCGTCTGTCTATCGAAAGCACTCTAACTTTCAAAGGAGTAAAGCTAGCCGCTTGAAATACTGCACATGCACTTCTTATCAGTGTAGGTCAGTTGAGATTGTAAATGGGCCATATCGTCCATGTTTTGATATAGCTGTCATATAAACCGATCTTGGCTCTTGACTTCTTGAGCTTCTAGAGGGCGCAATTTTTATTCCATTTGCACATGTCGTTTAAGTATGACTTCCAACAACTGTGCTAATTTTGGTTCCAATCGGTCCATAACCTGGTATAGTTGTCATATAAACCGATCTGGGGTCCCGACTTCTTGAGCCGCTAGAGGGCGCAATTCTTATCCGATTTAGCTGAAATTTTGCATGACGAGTTTTGTTATGGCTTCCAACAACTGTGCTAAGTATGTTGCAAATCGGCCTATAACCTGATATAGTTGTCATAAAAACCTATCTGGGGTCTTGGCTTCTTGAGCCACTAGAGGGCGCAATTCCCATCCGATTTAGCTGAAATTTTGCATGACGTTTTTTGTTATAACTCCCATCAACTGTGCTAAGTATGACACAAATCGGTAGAGACCTGATTTAGCTGCCCTATAAACTGATCTGGGGTCTTGACTTCTTGAGCCACTAGATGGCGCTATTCTTATCCGATTTGGCTGAAATTTTGCAAAAACGTATTTTGCTATGACTTCCAACAACTGTGGCAAATATGGTTCAAATTGATTCTTAAACTGACATCTTCAGCCCCTAGATGGCGCAATTACATCCATCATCCAACAACTGTGCTAATTTTGGCTCAAATCGGTTCATAATCTGGCATAGTTGTCATATAAACCGATCTGGGGTCTTGACTTCTTGTGCCACTAGATGGCGCAATTCCCATCCGATTTAGCTGAAATTTTGCATGACGTATTTTGTTACGACTTCCAACAACTGTGCTAAGTATGTTGCAAATCGGCCTGTAACCTGGCATAGTTGTTATAAAAACCGATCTGGGGTCTTGGCTTCTTGAGCCACTAGAGGGCGAAATTCTTATCCGATTTGGCTGAAATTTTGCATGACGTATTTTGTTACGACATCCAAAAACTGTGCTGAGTATGGTTCAAGTCGGTCCATAACCTGATATAGTTGTCATATAAGCCGATCTGGGGTCTTGACTTCTTGAGCCACTAGAGGGCGCTATTATTATCCGATTTGGCTGAAATTTTGCAAAAACGCATTTTTTATGACTTCCAACAACTGTGGCAAATATGATTCAAATCCGTTTATAACCTGATATAGCTGCAATATAAACCGATCTGGGATCTTGACTTCTTCAGCCTCTAGAGGGCGCAATTATTTTCCGATTTGGCTCAAATTTTGTGCAACGGCTTCTTCCATGACCTTCAACATACATGCCAAATGTGGTCTGAATCGGTTATAGCCTGATACACCTCTCCTATAAACCAATATTCCTATTTTACTTCTTGAGCCCCTAAAGGGGGCTAATTCCTATTCGATTTGGTTGAAATTTTACACAACAACCTCTTCTATGGTATTCAATTTAATTATGGTCCGAATCGAACGATAACTTGATATAGCTCCAATAGCATAGCAATTTTTTTCTTTTATCCTTTGTTTGCCTAAAAAGAAATATCGGGAAACGAACTCGACAAATGCGATCCATGGTGGAGGGTATATAAGATTCGGCCCGGCCGTCGTTAGCACACTTTTACTTGTTATTTTTTATAGCCACCACCATAGGAGAGGGTTTTTGTCATTTAGTTTGCAACACATCGAAATATCAGTTTCCAACCCTACAAATTGTATATATTGCCAATCATCGTAAATTTCTAAGAATTTTTGACAATGTCCATGTGCTATCTGTCTATCCGTCAGTTGTAACTGTCCGATTCAAGTTTAAGCTCAATGCTAAGGGGCCTCCTTTCTATAACCGAGTCCGAACGGCAAGCTGCAGAGCGAAATCTCTTTGGGTAGAAGTTTTTACATGGCATAGTTTGTTGTCCCCGAATATTTTGCATATTACGATAGCCACTGTGCAGTTGTCATCTCTCTATCCACTGTGCCTCAGTGTCCGTCCGCAGTTATTTACATAAATTGTCTTATGCCAGCCACAATCATCCGAACACACATCGTTATTCACGGGCTGATCACACAACCATCCGTACATATGTTTGTTGATATGAACACACGCTGGCAGTGGTTATTCGCGCAGTTGGTGGACATTCATACACACTGGTAAGAAGAGTATACGAACTGATGTGGGAATGGGCATTTATATCTTGGCACTGGTGATCCCATTGATTGTCGTTATTCGACGCTTTTTTAACACGACAAGTGGACTATATTTGTCACTTGGTTCATTTGACAGTCTGTACTTAATGTCACCCCTTTCTGAGGATGGGGAAGTCTCGTGAGCAGACGAAATCATTAAACGTGAGGTATGGTCCGCAGTCGTTCACTCCGAAGCCCTTGAGATCTCATCAACTAACGCGATTCGTTCGCTTCCTTGCGCGACTCGTTCGCCTCCTAACACCACTCGTTCGCTTCCTAATGGGATCCGTTCGCTTCCTTACGCGACTCGTTCGCTTCCCAACTCGACTCGTTGGCTTCCTTATGTGATTCGTTCGCTTCTTTACGCAACTCGTTCGAGACCACCCGAACCGATCGCTTCCTAACGCGATCCGTTCGCTTCCTAACGCGACTCGTTCGCTTTCCAGCGCGACTCGTTCGCTTCCCAACGCTAATCGTTCGCTTTCATCCTAACTCTACTCTTTTCTTTACAGTGCCCAGCCAGAATAGTTGTACTGCCCGAGGTTGACGCTCAAGCCATACCCGAACCTCGTATCAGCCCAAGGCTGGAAGATAACCGAATACCAGCCGAAACATCCCAAGAACCATTGTACTGCCCGAGGTTGACGCCCAAGCCATACCCGAACCTCGTATCAGCCCAAGGCTGGAAGATAACCGAATACCAGCCGAAACATCCCAAGAACCATCCGTCCGAGTGCCGAAGAAATCTACCGAATACCAGCCGAAGTATCCCAAGAACCATCGGTCCGAATACCGAAGAAATCTGCCGAATGCCAAGACGACCCGACCCAGTGGCTAAACTCCCGAAATTGAAATCTGGAACAACATCTCCCAAACCGGTTTTGGTGACAGGTAGTCTGTGATCCCTCTCAGCCTACCTGTCACCATGATCAGTTCGGCAGAGGTTTTTCCAGATTAGCTTTCTCGGAATGGAGAATTTGGAGGCGGAGTTGGATGATTCTACGGTCTTCACTGACGGCTCCAGTATAGAGTCGGGAACAGTACTGGGTGTTTACTCGGAGTTAGTCAGTTAGATTACCGGACGAGTACATGATCTTTCAGGCAGAGGTCTGTGCCATTACGTTGGCCGTAAAGGCCATCTGGAGTATAAACCTGCCAATACAGAATAGTTTCCTGGCTCAAAACGGTGTGTTGGCCTGGTTTACGAGATACATACATTGGTATTCTGGGGAATGAGAAAGCAGACGAATTCGCAAGGACGGTATCCTCCACAGCAGGCAGACCTGTGAGCAGTTTTGCGCCCGTGAAAATAAAAATTCTCAGGAAATTTTTTCTAAACGAAAAATGTTTTCACGAAATTTTTTCTAAACGAAAAATGTTCTCATGAAATGTTTTCTAAACGAAAAATGTTCTCACAAAATTTTTTCTAAACGAAAAATGTTCCCACGAATTTTTTTCTAAACGAAAAATGTTCTCACGAAATTTTTTCTAAACAAAAAGTGTTCTCACTAACTTTTTTCTAAACGAAAAATGTTCTCACGAACTTTTTTCTAAACGAAAAATGTTCTCACGAACTTTTTTCTAAACGAAAAATGTTCTCACGACCTTTTTTCTAAACGAAAAATGTTCTCACGACCTTTTTTCTAAACGAAAAATGTTCTCACGAACTTTTTTCTAAACGAAAAATGTTCTCACGAACTTTTTTCTAAACGAAAAATGTTCTCACGAACTTTTTTCTAAACGAAAAATGTTCTCACGAACTTTTTTCTAAACGAAAAATGTTCTCACGAACTTTTTTCTAAACGAAAAATGTTCTCATGAACTTTTTTCTAAACGAAAAATGTTCTCACGAACTTTTTTCTAAACGAAAAATGTTCTCACGAACTTTTTTCTAAACGAAAAATGTTCTCACGAACTTTTTTCTAAACGAAAAATGTTCTCACGAACTTTTTTCTAAACGAAAAATGTTCTCACGAACTTTTTTCTAAACGAAAAATGTTCTCACGAACTTTTTTCTAAACGAAAAATGTTCTCACGAACTTTTTTCTAAACGAAAAATGTTCTCACGAATTTTTTTCTAAGCAAAAAATTTACTCACGAACTTTCTTCTAGACAAAAAATGTTTTCACAAAATGTTTTTCTAAACAAAAAATGTTCTCACAAACTTTTTGCTATAAGAAAAAAAGTTCTCTCCTCATCTTTCCCCGAAATTAGTATTTTGGGTATTTTTGTGAAAATTTTCCGGCAGTATTTATTTTGAAAAAATATTCAAATATCTCCATTCGTTTTTTTTATACCCTCCACCATAAGATGGGGGGTATACTAATTTCGTCATTCTGTTTGTAACTACTCGAAATATTCGTCTAAGACCCCATAAAGTATATATATTCTTGATCGTCGTGAAATTTTATGTCGATCTAGCCATGTCCGTCCGTCTGTCCGTCCGTCCGTCCGTCCGTCTGTCTGTCGAAAGCACGCTAACTTCCGAAGGAGTAAAGCTAGCCGCTTGAAATTTTGCACAAATACTTCTTATTAGTGTAGGTCGGTTGGTATTGTAAATGGGCCATATCGGTCCATGTTTTGATATAGCTGCCATATAAACCGATCTTGGGTCTTGACTTCTTGAGCCTCTAGCGTGCACAATTCTTACCCGATCAGAATGAAATTTTGCACGTCGTGTTTTGTTATTATATCCAACAACTGTGCCAAGTATGGTTCAAATCGGTCCATAACCTGATATAGCTGCCATATAAACCGATCTTGGGTCTTGACTTCTTGAGCCTCTAGAGTGCGCAATTCTTTTCCGATAGGAATGAAATTTTGCACGACGTGTTTTGTTATGATATCCAACAACTGTGCCAAGTATGGTTCAAATCGGTCCATAACCTGATATAGCTGCCATATAATCCGATCTTGGGTCTTGATTTCTTGAGCCTCTAGCGTGCACAATTCTTATCCGATCAGAATGAAATTGTGCACGACGTGTTTTGTTATGATATCCAACAACTGTGCCAAGTATGGTTCAAATCGGTCCATAACCTGATATAGCTGCCATATAAACCGATCTTGGGCCTTGACTTCTTGAGCCTCTAGAGTGCGCAATTCTTATCCGATTGGAATGAATTTTTGCACGACGTGTTTTGTTATGATATCCAACAACTGTGCCAAGTATAGTTCAAATCGGTCCATAACCTGATATAGCTGCCATATAAACCGATCTTGGGTCTTGACTTCTTGAGCCTCTAGCGTGCGCAATTCTTACCCGATTTGAATGAAATTTTGCACGTCGTGTTTTGTTTTAATATCCAACCACTGTGCCAAGTATGGTTCAAATCGGTCCATAACCTGATATAGCTGCCATATAAACCGATCTTGGGTCTTGACTTCTTGAGCCTCTAGAGGGCGCAATTCTTATCCGAATGGAATGGAATTTCGCACGACGTGTTTTGTTATGATACCCAACAACTGTGCCAAGTATGGTTTAAATCGGTTCATAACCTGATATAACTGCCATATAAACCGATCTTGGGTCTTGACTTCTTGAGCCTCTGAGGGCACAATTCTTATCCGATTTGAATGAATTTTTGCACGAAGTATTTCGTTTCGTTCATATCCAACAACTGTGCCAAGTATGGTTGAAATCGGTCGATAACCTGATATAGCTGTCATATAAACAGATCTGGGGATTTGACTTCTTGAGCTTTTAGAGGGCGCAATTCCTATCCGATTTGGCTGAAATTTTGCATGACGTATTTTATTTTTACTTTCAACAACTGTGTCAAATAAGGTTCAAATCGGTTCATAACCCGATATAGCTGCATTATAAACCGATCTGGGATCTTGACTTCTTGACCCCTAGAGGTCGCAATTATTATCCGATATGCCTGAAATTTTGTACGACTGATCCTCTCATGACCATCAACAAACGTGTTTATAATGGTCTGAATTGTTCTATAGCCCGATACAGATCCCATATAAATCGTTCTCTCTATTTTACTTCGTGAGCCCCAATGGGCGCAATTCTTAAACGAATTGGCTGAAATTTTACACAGGCCTCCAACATATTATTTAATTGTGGTCCGAACCGGACCATATCTTGATATCGTTTTAATAGCAGAGCAACTCTTTTCTTATATCCTTTTTTGCCTAAGAAGAGATGCCGGGAAAAGAACTCGACAAATGCGATCCATGGTGGAGGGTATATAAGATTCGGCCCGGCCGAACTTAGCACGCTTTTACTTGTTTCTTCCTACAAAATTTTCAATTTTAATTTCTGAAACTTGCAATCTAAAATGCCTTAAACAAAAGAACAAAAGTTTGAGAAAGGCTTCACTTTATCTCCGAATAATTACACGGATATGAAGTTTTGTTCTTAGCTGTTGTTTGGCAATAACTTGACATATCTTCTCTCAAATAAGGGAAGTTAAAGCACCAAGTTAAAAAGGCTCTTTGTTGTTGTGAAAAGGTCTTTGGCATTTTAGCCGCTGTCCAGAGGTGAATTCCCACTCATCTTGTTATTCATGACAGGTCATTACCCGATTAGAACACATGCTGCGAAAGTGAAGGTTGACAATAATTATATTTGTAAGAAGATTGAAAAGGAAGAAAACATTAGAACACCTGCTGTTTGAATGTCACACACTGTGACATTGGCGGAATAATGTAATTGAAGTTATAACTATTGCATAATACAGAATAATCTAACCTATCCCTATGTTCCACATACTATTTACAAAGAGTCAATAGCCACCCAGAGACTTGGCCCCGAAAAAGTACCAGATTCGAGCTTTGCACTAAAATACCTTTTATTTGGGCCCCATAGTGCAACTGTTAGCAAATACGCCCTATTGGGGGTGTCATGGTTTTTTACTTTCAACTACCTTTCACTTGAACACCATATTGTCATGATTGGTCTATATATCCATTTGGCGGGCTTTGGTGGTGGGGCGCCCCCCTCCAACAGATGGCAATGGCATTCTTCACTCGAATGAACCAACTGCTTGATGAAATTACCCCTTTTACCGATGATAAAACGGCACAGTAGCAAACTATTACCCGCGAAATTCTCACTTGGGTATAGCCTACCCTAAGAAACTCATGGTACGACAAAGAGTTTTGAAATGCATACAACGCAACTATGCTACTACTGATTGCATTGCAAGCGCCAGGTGAAAGAGGGGTATCAGGAGCAAAGAGGAGAAGAGAAACGTTCAAAAGACATGAGCAAATCGGAGTGTCCAGGAGTCAGAATAAGGTCCGCACATTTTACCATAGAATCAAACATCAATCAAAAGCTATGATGCAGTTACATCCTCCTGTAGACACAAAGAAGGAAACTACCCTAGCTTTAGGAAAGGGAACTAAAACTAATGTAAGTTTCGGAACTACCTTTTCCTTTAGGAAATGGTACTAAAAATACCCTTTTCCCTAGGAAAGGGTAGTAAAACAACCCTCACCCTTAAGAATGGGTACTAAAAAATCCTTTTCTTAGGAAAGTGTACTAAAACTACTCTTTTCCTTAGAAAAGGGTACTAAAACTACACTTTCCATTAGGAAAGGGTACTAAAACTACCCTTCTCCTCAGAAAAGGGTACTAAACCTACCCTCTCGTTTAGAAAAGGGTACTAAAACTACCCTTCGCCTTAGGAAAGGGTACTAAAACTACCTTTTTCTTTGCAAAAAGTGTACCAAAACTAAGCCTTTTGTTAGGAAAGTGTACTAAAACTAAACTTTCTTTAAGAAAAGGGTACTAAAATTACCTTTTCCCTTAGAAAAGGGTACTAAAACTACTCTCTCCCTTAGGAAGGGATACTAAAACTACTCTCTCCCTTAGGAAAGGTATTAAAACTACCGCTTCGGCATGGAAAGAGTACTAGAACTACCCTTTACCTTAGGAAATTGTACTAATTGAGTAGTTTTTTAACTTATGTTAGAAAAAGTACGTCTTATGCATAGTGTGATTATTTATAGGCCTGATGGCTTCGCATTGCATGAAATGAAATAAATAAATAAAAATACCCTTTCCATTAGAAAGGGGTACTAAAACTACCCGTCGCCTTAGGAATGGGTAGTAAAACTACGCTTTCTTTTAAAAAAGGGTACCAAAACTAAACTTTCGTTTAGGAAAGGTACATTTTCTTTGAAAAATGTACTAAAACTACCCCTTTTCTTAGGAATGTGTACTAAAACTAACCTTTCCCTAAGAAAAGGGAAAGGTTAGTACACTTTCCCCTTAGGAAAGGGTACCAAAACTACTCTTTCCCTTAGGAAATTGTACTAAAACTAACCTTTCGCTTAGGAAAGGGTACTAAATCTAATATTTTTCTTGGGAAATGGTACTAAATCCACCCATTCTTCTAAGAAATGTTACTAAAACCACCCTTTCCCTTAAGAAAGGGTACTAAAACAACCCCTTTTCTTAGGAAAGTGTACTTCAACTAACCTTTCCCTAAAAAAAGGGTACTAAAATTACCTTTTCCCTTAGGAAAAAGTACTAAAACTACTCTTTTCCTTAGGAAAGGGTACTATAACTACCCTCTCCCTAAATAAAGGGTACAAAAACTATCCATTTTCTTAGGAAAGGGTACTAAAACTGGTTTGAAAAAAGAAAGGGTATTCAAACCAGCCTTTATCTTAGGAAAGGGTACTAAAACTAAACTTTTTCTTGGGAAACGGTACTAAATCCACCCATTCCTCTAAGAAATGGTACTTAAAACCACCCTTTTCCTTAGGAAAGTGTATTAAAATTAACCTGTCCTCATCGAAAGGGTACTAAAAGTTATTATTAAGGGAAACTTAGGCAAGAGTACTAAAATTACCCTTTCCCTTAGGAAAGTCTACCAAAACTATCTTTCTTATGAAAAGGGTACTAAAACCAACCTTTCCGTTAGAAAGGGGTTTTAGTACCTTAAGGAAACATACTAAAACTAAACGTTCTTTAAGGAAAGGTTACTAAAATTATACTTTCCCAAAATAAAGGGTACTAAAACTACCCTGTCCTTAAGTAAAGGGTACAAAAACTACCCTTTCTCTTGAGAAAGGGCATTCAAACCAACCTTTCCCTTAGAAAAGGGTCCTAAAACTAACCTTTTTCTTGGGAAAGGGTACTAAATCCACCCATTCTTCTAAGAAATGATACTAAAACCAACCTTTCCCTTAGGAAAGGGTACGAAAACTACACCTTTTCTTAGGAAAGTGTACTTCAAATACCCTTTCCCTAAAAAAGGGGTATTAAACTTACCTTTTCCCTTAGGAAAGGCTACTAAAACTACCCTCTCTCCAAAGAAAGGGTACAAAAACTACCCATTTCCTTAGGAAAGGGTACTAAAACTACTCTTTCCCTTAGGAGAGGGTACTTAAACCACCCTTTTCCTTAAGAAAGGGTATTAAAGCTAACCTGTCCTCATGGAAAGGGTACTAAAACTTATTTCTCCCTAAGGCAAAAGTACTAAAATTACCCTTTCCCTTAGGACAGTCTACTAAAACTACCTTTCTTATGGGAAGGGTACTAAAACTAACCTTTTTCTTAGGAAAAGGTATTAAAAGTAAAATTATCCGTTCTTCTAGAAAAGGTTACTAAAGGTTAAAAAAAGAGTACTAAAGCAACCGTTTTACCTACCCTTTCCCTAAGGAAAGGTTATTAAAACTACCCATTTTTCAAGAAAAGTGTACTAAAACTATAATTTTCCTTAGGAAAGGGTACTACAACCAAGCTTTCTTTAAGGAAAGTGTACTAAAACTAACCTTTCGGTTAGAAAAAGTATCCTTTCCCTTAAGAGGTACTAAAACTAACCATTCCTTATGGAATATGTACTAAAACTAACCTTTTCTTTTGTAAAGTGTACTAAAACTACTTTTTCCCTTAGGAAAAAGTACTAAAGTTACCCTTTCCCTTAGGAAATGGTACTAAAACTACCCCTTCCCTTTGGAAATGGTACTACAACTACCCTTCTCCTTAGAAAAGGGTACTCAAACTACCCGTACCTTTAGGAAGGGTGCTACAACTACCCTTTCCCTTAGGAAAGGGTACTAAAATTGTCCCTTCCCTTAGGAAAGGGTGCTACAAATACCGTTCGCCTTCTTATGAAAAGGGTACTAAAACTACTCTTTCGCTTAGGAAAGGATATTTAGACTACCCCTTCCCTTAGGAAAGGGTATTTAGACTACCCCTTCCCTTACAAAAGGATACTCTCACTTAGGAAAGGGGATTAAAACCACCCCCACTTTTAGGAAAGGGTACTGCAACTACCATTCTCTAAAACTACCTTTTCTCTTAAGAAACGCCTACTCTAGGGAAAGGGAAAGGGAAAGAAAACTACCCTTTCCCTAAGGAAAAGTACTAAAACTACCAATTCCTTCAGGAAAGTATAGTTTTAGGAAGTAAAGGACACTAAAACTGCACTTACTCTAAATATAGGGTGCTGAAGTTACCCTTTTCCCTGAGGAAATTTTACTAAAATTACTCTTTCCCTAAGAAAACGGTGCTAAACTAACCCTCTCCATAAAGAAATGTTAGTTTTAGGAAAGGCTACTTAAAATACCCCTTTCTTTTGATTTCCTAGAGAAAGTTTGCTAAAAATCCCTTTATAGAATAGAATGATGTTGGCATATTTTCCGTAGTTTTCTGGTGTTTTATAAAAAAATTTGCCGATTTCTCAATGTTTCCCTTAGAAATTTAACAGATTTTCAGTAAGATTTCCTTTGATAACGTTACGGTTTTGCCTATGAATTCTGAATCTGAATTCAGAGATTCCAGCCGAATTCCTTGCGAACTCGGCAAAAATGGTTTAATGGTTAGTATCCACTTACATATTCCTTCAGTTGGTATAACCACTTGCTTTCAGCCTCTGGTTATATAGGTCTCTAAAGCTAATTAATAGAAATAAAACTCCAATCTTTTTGAATTCTTCACATTGCTTTAATTGTTTTGGCTAAAGTTTTTATTATACAAGATTTAGGATAATAAGTTTTTTCTATATATTTTGCTTGGGGCAAAGCTGTAAACAGAAAATCCTTAAAATTTACCACAGATTTCTGTTTTTACAAAACTTTTCCCCTTCACATTTAAATATTTTTTGCGTCCATTCACCCGTTTTTTTTTTTACATATAAAAATCCAGCTGCTGCTTAAATGTTCTTAGTCCAAGCCCTAGATATTATCATTCTCATCGAGCCTGTCCGCTTCGTACTGCTGCTGTTGTGGCTGCTGGCCCATCAGACGATTGGCCTCTTGCATTTGTTGACGTTGGCGATTTTTCTGACGGAATATCTCCTTGCTAGCCTCTTTGATGGCCTCATAGATTTTGGCCTGTGACATGATTTGTTTTTGGACATTTTCCACAGCAGGTTCGGCATTGATGTCTATCAAATCGGAAAGGCCCTCAGACATATAGTCGTTGCTGAATAACATGGCCTTGTCGCCATCGAGATCGCTGCGTTTTATAGCCGGATAGGGAGGATGTGAAGAAGTGCGTTTTTTGCCACACCCTAGGAAAAAAATGGGGAAAACCAATTAGAAAAAATGCCCCTAGCTGAGAGCTTAAACTGGGAACTTTCGAGTCACCTGTGAAAGCATTGCAAAATGGACGCTTCTCATATTTCCATTGTATGATGCCGCTCAATTTGTGCTAAATTCGATTAAGAGAAATTGAAATAACTCAAAATTTTCTACCAAAAGTCAAGAAGGGTGCCTTACATTTTTCATATCCACCTCAGCTTGAGCGATTTGAAGCCACAGATGAACACTCAATAGCCACATAAGTAACACAGGTTTCAAAGTCATCATTGTTGTTTGTTTTTTTTTTATACACTCAAAGAGAATTCAATTTCAAACACTTTGAATATTTTTCCTATGATTAGTAAGCTTTGCTAATAACTCTAAACTTAGGATTTGTTTTCTTTTCCGTTTTAACTGTTGCCTGAATAACGACCGTTCGCCACAACTGCTGCAGCTCGATTGTGTGAAACTCTAAGGCATCAGTGCATCTTATTATTTGTATTTTTGGCCTTTGATTTGGCCCCAACTGGTGGCTAGCATAAAATGTCCAATATTTGACCTTTCATTGACGTGTGTGCCCGCTGTTGCTTTGATTTTTGCCACCGCAGCTTCTGTTGCGTTTGAAGCGCAGCTATTGTTGGAACTCCCGCCGTGAGTGTAAAGTGTTTTGGTGGTCATTTTGGTTGGTGGTAATTGCTTTTTGTGTTTTCTTCTTGTTATTCCTGTTTACTACTCTTCGGTTATTCCCTGGTCCTTCAATTGGCTTAAACAACAATGCTCGTGTTAGTCTCCATCCCCTGCCACTTGCCATGTGAATGCCCTCTAATAGAAAATTTCTTAGCATAGGTCAATATGAAGTTTTCTTTAATTTAAAATATGTTGTTAAAGATAAAAAAATTAGACAAAGAAACATTATATTCAGCCGAGCTGAATTGAAGTTTTCCTGGAGAAAACCATATTCAGCCAGGCTGAATTGAAGTTTTCTTATGGAAAATCATATTCAGCCAGGCTGAATTGAAGTTTTCCTATGGAAAACCATATTCAACCAGGTTGAATTGAAGTTTTCGTATGGAAAACCATATTCAGCGGGGCTGAATTGAAGTTTTCCTATGGAAAACCATATTCAGCGGGGCTGAATTGAAGTTTTCCCATGGAAAACCATATTCAGCCAGTGATGGATTAAAGTTTTCCAATGGAAAACAATACTTATTGAGGCTGAATTGAAGATTTCCTACGGAAAACCATATTCAGCCAGGCTAAATTAAATATTTCCTACGGAAACCCTATTCAGCCAGTCTGAATTGAAGATTTCCTATGGAAAACCATATTCAGCCAAGCTGAATTGACGATTTCCTATGGAATACCATATTCCGCCAGGCTGAATTGAAGTTTTCCTATGGAAAACCATATTCAGCCAATCTGAATTGAAGTTTTCCTATGGATTACCATATTCCGTCAAGCAGAATTGAAGTTTTCCTATGGAACACCATATTCCGTCAGGCTGAACCGAAGTTTTCCAATGGAAAACCATATTCAGCAAGGCTGAGTATACGCTCTCCAATGGAAAACTATATTCAACCAGGCTGAATAGAAGTTTTCCTATGGAATACCATATTCGGCCAGGCTGAATTGAAGTTTTTCTATGGAAAATCATATTCAGCCAGGCTGAATTGAAGTTTTCCTATGGAATACCATATTCCGCCAGGCTGAATTGATGTTTTCCTATGGAATACCATATTCCGCCAGGCTGAACCGAAGTTTTCCAATGGAAAACCATATTCAGCAAGGCTGAGTATACGTTATCCTATGGAAAACTATATTCAGCCAGGCTGAATTGAATATTTCCTACGGAAAACCCTATTCAGCCAGTCTGAATTGAAGATTTCCTATGGAAAACCATATTCAGCCAGGCTGAATTGACGATTTCCTATGGAATACCATATTCCGCCAGGCTGAATTGAAGTTTTCATATGGAAAACCATATTCAGCCAATCTGAATTGAAGTTTTCCTTTGGAATACCATATTCCGCCAGGCTGAATTAAAGGTTTCCTATGGAATACCATATTCAGACAATCTGAATTGAAGTTTACCTATGGAATACCATATTCCGCCAGGCTGAATTGAAGTTTTCCTATGGAATACCATATTCCGCCAGGCTGAACCGAAGTTTTCCAATGGAAAACCATATTCAGCCAGGCTGAGTATACGTTCTCCTATGGAAAACTATATTCAGCCAGGCTGAATAGAAGTTTTCCTATGGAATACTATATTCCACCAAGCTGAATTGAAGTTTTTCTATGGAATACCATATTCCGCCAGGCTGAACCGAAGTTTTCCAATGGAAAACCATATTCAGAAAGGCTGAGTACACGTTATCCTATGGAAAACTTTATTCAGCCAGGCTGAATTGAAGTTTTCCTATGGAAAACCCGATCTGAAAGCTCAGAAGCAGTGAGCCAATTTTTCACATTATACAGAACAGCCATGTAACTCACGAGTAAATCAAGCGGGGAGGCGCCAAGCAATACCTGTGCATCTGTCGAAACAGTCCTACACACAGGCAAGCAAGCCAGCATTGCCGCCCTCTGACAAGAGAGGATTTTCTTACGCCCTAAGACTGTCGCAGCAATTCCGTGCCATACAGGCGCTCCATAAGTTGCGCAAGCAACAAATAGACCACCATATATGGACCGAACAGCGCGACGACTAAGACCCAAATCACTTCTCAGAACACACTTAACTATTCCGGCTACTCCAGTCATCCGATTCAAATGGACCAGTAAACCCATTCTCTCTGAAACAATCACTCCCAGATGTTTTACGAGCGCTACGTTCCTCATGCTAGCTCCACCAGATCGAATCGTGGATGGACGATTCCGCGACAAGATGCCCTTGAGTTACATTGTCACGGTTTTGTCCTCTGCGACGTCAACACCAACACAATCGCTCCATTCATGCACAATGCCTATAGCAAGCACACCGCGAGTTTCCAGATCAAGTCAGGAAACTTCTTCAACCAGGATGAAGAGGTTATCCGCATATGCACCGATGTGAAGGACTCAGCGAGACGTCCCAGAAGGGGATCCATCATATATGTATGGAGCACAGCGTGGCTGCCCTAAGGGGCAGCACCAACCACGCAGCTTCTCTTTCACAGAACTAATTACGCAAGAGAGAAAATTCCCGAAAACATATATCGCCTAATCTCGTGAGTATACTACCCCATGAAAGATAATCAAACGCTCATTTGAAATCGACTAATAAACCAATGACATATTTGGCGCTCGACTCTCTCACACTGTTCTGCACATGGATCTTGGCATCATAAGTGCTCTTTTCCTCCCGAAAGCCGAACTGGTACGGAGAAGTACCTCCCTCGTAGCCCTTTCTAAATCATTTCACCATTATCCTCTCCAATATTTGTACAAGCACGGGGAAGAGACTGATGCCCCGATACGATCTTGGATTGCTCCTTAATCCATCTAGCGTTTTCAGAAGGACTACGACTCGAGCACATTTCCACGTACGAGGGGAGTAGTCTACTACGACACATGGTGTGAGGATCAACTCGACATGGTCAGGTATAGCCTTCCAGATGCTTTTACCCATCTGTCCATGTCAGATGACCTCCCGCTTCTCAGCCGGCAGACACTGTCCACTATCTCGACCCGTTTCAGACTTTAAGGAGGCATGATCATCTCCACACTGGGAGCCTGTTCGTGCTCATCCGCATCGGAAAAGAACTAGCACACTCGTTCCAAGAAGTTAACACATTGTCCCCCCCTCTTAAACCACCCAGGTCACCATGACTAGAACCCTGTTGCCCACCGCGTCGGCACACGCGTTATACCTTGCCCCATGGATCATTTCTGTTGCGCTGCAAAAATCTCCAAAAGTGATCGTCCTTGCTTCTAATCAACAGTTGCTTGGCCTTTTGGAATCGCTTCCTTAGACGCCCGACGTTGCGCTGCATTGTTTCCAGCTCACGGGCCCACCACTTGACCTTACTTGGTTTGCCATTCGACGTCTGCCAAGGAGCGCATCATATACCGCGCTCATCCATTCGTCTACCTTAGCAATTTGTTCATCCGCACCTAGAGCTTCCTGAAGTATATCTCTTCGACTGTTGGGAAACTTTCCCCTAACCGCAATTGCGACGTCATCAGCATTACTCCTTCTTCTTCCAGTGACAATATTATATTGTTAAGAGATATACTCCAAGTAGAGGAGATAATACACCTCCAAGAGGAGTTTCTCTGCTGACCCATCATTTAAGATCCACAGATCCCAAGCGTTCCGTAATGCATCTTTTAGTCAGTAAGCTATTAATAAACTTTTTTACGGTAGAGTTAATGCCTAGAAACTCCAACTCCTTAATGATTGACATCGGTTTCAGATTATTGAAAGCACCTTCAATGTCAAGAAATGCTACCATTGTATATTCTTTGACAGCGAGAGAACTTTCTATATAGCCGACTGGGTCGTGAATGGCTGTTTCATTGGACTTGTCTTTACTATATTCATGCTGCTGCCGCAACAGGCGATTTCCAGGGATCTTTGTTTCTATCAACCTCTCAAGAGTCTGCAGCATAAATGATAGGACGAAAATCTTTCGCCTTCGTGTGGTAAGGTTTTCCTTCGTGTCCCTCCATCCTCCATATGACATGCTGATACAAGCAGAGTATATCTCCTTAAGCCAGGGAACCAGTCTATCAGACACAGCTTGTAATTCAACCGGCGATACATCATCAGAGACTGGCGACTTAAAGGGGTCGTAAGGATTTTCGCTTCATACACAATTTCCCTAATAACCTCCGACGAATGTATGCCAAGGAACCAGTCTATTAGACATAGCTTGTAATCCTACCGGCGATACATCATCAGGGCCTGGAGACTTAAACGAGTCGAAACTTCTTATCGCCCAAAGGATTTTCGACGCAGACACAATGTCCCTCATAACCTCTGACGAATGTTTGCCAAGGAACCAGTCTATAAGACATAGCCTGTAATCCTACCGACGATACATCATCAGGGCCTGGCGACTTAAAGGAGTCGAAACTTCTTATCGCCCAAAGGATTTTCGGCACAGACACAATTTCCCCAATAACCTCCGACGAATGTATGCTAGTGACAACCTCTTCTGGCGCTACGTTGTTCTTTGGATAATTTCCCGGAAAATGTGAATCAACGAGTAGTTCTAGTGTTTCCTCACTAGACATTGTCCATACATTCTCTGACTTCTGAAAATACCCCACCGTAATAGGTCTCGAGGGCAGAATCTTTCTTAGACTAGTTGTATCCATCTGCAGAATTCCACCCAGCCTTTCTCAGCTCACCCTTATATCATCTTAGCTCAGCCTGATAGATGTCCCAATCGTGAGGTGCTCTCGTGGATTTCGTACTCATGCATTCATACCAACCAACTATAAATAAAGAGAGTGTCAAATTACACTAAGCAACAGCCAACATAAGCGAATGCTCAATTGATAGTTAAGCATCCGCAGCATTGTGAAAGTGCACAACCAAGGTGGCCAGCGAACTCTTTTCATTGTCACGGCCGCTAAATACTTTTGCAGACATTGGTACAATTCTTATACACTTTTCGGGAAAATTCAAATTCATTGACCTTATAAAGAAATGAACATCACAAATGCACTAGAAGCATATATTGTACAAAGAACTTAGATGCAAGAAACATTTGGGGGGAACCATCGAATGACGCCGGCAGAGCCGATCTTCAGCATCAGCAGCAATGTGAAAATGCAGAACTAAGGTGGCCAGCGAAGTTTTTTTTATTGTCACGGCCGATAAACACTTTCGCTGACATTGCTACAATTCTTATACACTTTTCGGGAGAATGCAAAGGCATTGACCTTATAAAGAAATAAACTTCATGAATGCTCTAGAAGCATATTTTGTACAAAGGACTTAGATGTAAGAAATATTTGTATGTGTTAGTCATAAGTGTATTGAAAAGATTGATTTTGGGGGAACCATCGAATGACGCCGGCAGAGCCGATCTTCAGCATCAGCAGCAATGTGAAAATGCAGAACCAAGGTGGCCAGCGAAGTTTTTTTATTGTCACGGCCGCTAAGTACTTTCGCTGACATTGCTACAATTCTTATACACTTTTCGGGAGAATGCAAAGGCATTGACCTTATATAGAAATGAACTTCATGAATGCTCTAGAAGCATATTTTGTACAAAGGACTTAGATGTAAGAAATATTTGTATGTGTTAGTCATAAGTGTATTGAAAAGATTGATTTTGGGGAACCATCGAATGACCCCGTCAGAGCCGATCTTCAGCATCAGCAGCAATGTGAAAATGCAGAACCATGGTGGCCAGCGAAGTTTTTTTTATTGTCACGGCCGCTAAACACTTTCACTGACATTGCTACAATTCTTATACACTTTTCGGGAGAATGCAAAGGCATTGATCTTAAAAAGAAATTAACTTCATGAATACTCTAGAAGCATATTTTGTACAAAGAACTTGGATGTAAGAAATATTTGTATGTGTTAGTCATAAGTGTATTGAAAAGATTGATTTTGGGGAACCATCGAATGACGCCGGCAGAGCCGATCTTCAGCATCAGCAGCAATGTGAAAATGCAGAACCAAGGTGGCCAGCGAAGTTTTTTTATTGTCACGGCCGCTAAGTACTTTCGCTGACATTGCTACAATTCTTATACACTTTTCGGGAGAATGCAAAGGCATTGACCTTATATAGAAATGAACTTCATGAATGCTCTAGAAGCATATTTGGTACAAAGAACTTAGATGTAAGAAATATTTGTATGAATTAGTCATAAGTGTATTGAAAAGATTGATTTTGGGGAACCATCGAATGACGCCGTCAGAGCCGATCTTTTAGTATAAATTCGATGGCATTTCTCCAAAATTACACATTCAATAAAATAATGTAATCAGGCAACACAAGTGAGTCATTCAGGGCCTTCGTGATCCGCTTGACCATTATGTCTATATCCTACGCAGTTCCACTTCTCTTTCTTGTCTTGTCTAGAGAGCGCAAGTCTTGACCGATATGGCTGAAATTTTGTACAACAACTTCTCCTATGAATTTCAATATACGTGCCAGATATGGACTGAATTGGTCTATAACCTGATATAGCTCCCATATAAACCGATCACCCGATTTGACTTTTTAAGCCCCTATAGGGCGCAATTTGTATGCAATTTGGCTGAAATTGCACAATGATTTCTACTATGGTCTTCAACATCCTCACCAACTATGGTCGAAATGGGTCCACAATCTGATGTAGCTCCAATAGCATAGCAATTCATATCTATTATCCTTTGTTTGCCTATAAACAGATACCGGGCAAATAACTTGACAAAAGCGATGCATGGTGAAGGTATTTTAAGATTTGACCCGGCCGACCTAATTACGCTTTTATTTTCAAAGATTTACTTCATAGCAATCTTAAAAATATTTTCCCACATAAAGGGGAATCACTTTTTTCCAACATAAAAGGGAATCACTTTTAATAAGAATTTAACAAAAAAAAAAAAATAACAAAAATCCAACAGTTGCTTCATCGAGCTTATCGCTCTTTCTTACTTCCTCCCAAAAATCAACACATAAATTGAATGATTTCAAAGTATTTTTGACTAGTGCTTATTTACACTTCGAACGACTAAGACTTAAAATTGAGTGCAAAATGTTTAAAGCAATTCCTTGGTCTTGGCAGCTGCCACTGGCATTTATTATCTGTTGTAGTGAATTTTATATTCCAACCCATGGTGGGTGGGTGAATGATTTTCACCAGGTCAGTGAGTCTGCGGTATAAAACGCTTTCTTATTCATCAACTTGAAATTTTAGAATGAAACTACTTTGGATGTTATAGAGGCGATGATACGACGTCAAACGCTAATCAACAGTTTAGATGGCATGAAAAAGTCTGTAGAACAATTAAATTTTAGGTATGTTTGTTAAAATTTGGGATTGAGGTATTTTATTGTTAGAATATTCCATTCATATTTCATTACAGATCATATATCGAAGAAAATGATGAGAGAGGTGCGTATGTCAACTCGGAAATTTTAAAGTTGATAAGAGTTTCCACACCTTTAAGTCTCCAGGCCCGGATGATGTATCACCGTTTGAATTACTAGCTGTGATGTTTGATGGACTGGTTCCATGGCTTAGGGAGATATACTCTGCTTGTATCAGCATGTCATATATACCTATGGGATGCAGGGGCACGAAGGTCATATTCATTCCGAAAGCAGGCAAACCTTACCACACAAAGGCGAAAGATTTTCGTCCTATTAGTTTGTCATCCTTTGTTCTAAAGATTCTTGAGAGGTTGATAGAATCATATCTTGGGGCAAAAATTCCTGGAGATCGCCTGTCGCGGCAGCAGCATGCATATAGTAAAGGCAAATCCACTGAAACAGCCCTTCATGGCCTAGTCGGCTACATAGAGGGTTCTTTCGCTGTCAATGAATATGCAATGGTAGCATTTCTTGACATTGAAGGTGCTTTCAATAACGTAACACCGATGTCATTCATGAAGGAGTTGGAGTTTCTAGGCATCAACTCTACCGTAAGAAAGTTTATTAATAACTTACTCACTAAAAGGTGCATTACGGCAGGCTTGGGATCTGTGGATCTAAAAAGATGGGTCAGCACAGGAACACCTCAAGGAGGTGTACTGTCTACTGTACTTTGGAATATAGCCATTAACAATATATTATTGTCTCTGAAAGAAAAAGGTGTAAGAGTGATCGCGTATGACGTAGAAATTGCGATTAGGGGAAAGTTTCCCGGCACTCTAAGAGATATACTTCAGGAAACTCTCAGTGGAACAACGTAGTGGGCTACCGAAAATGGTCTAGGTATAAATCCGAGCAAGACAAAAGAAGTTCTTTTTAGCAGAAGATACAAAATGCCTACAGTGGCACCTGTCTCCTTGTGAGGAGAGAATGTTCCATTTACAGAAGGCGCAATATAACTGGGTGTTTTGTTGGACAGGAAATTGAACCTCAAATTCAACATTTTGGAAAGGGCTAGAAAGGCAAATCTTGCCATATACAACTGCAAGAGAGCCATTGGCAAAAGTTGGGGGTTTAGACCGCGCGTCAAGCATTGGGTATATACTGCAGTTGTCAGACCTATAATGCTATATGGTGTTGTGGTTTGGTGGACGGTGCTTCAGTGGTCCACCTTCTGTTCAATATTCAACACCTGCAATAGAGCCATTGGCAAAAGTTGGGGTTTTAGACCGCGTGTCATGAATTGGGTATATACTGCAGTTGTCAGACCTAAAATGCTATATGGTGTTGTGGTCTGGTGGACGGCGCTTCAAAGTCCACTTACTGCTTAAAACTTAACCGGATCCAAAGGATGGCTTATTTGTGCATCACAGCCGCACTGAGGACGACAACTTCTAATAAATTGAAATTAATTCTACATATAATGCCTACATATAATGGGAGGCCACCGTAGCGCAGAGGTTAGCATGTCCGCCTATGACGCTGAACGCCTGGGTTCGAAACCTGGTGAGACCATCAGAAAAAAATTTTCAGCGGTGGTTTTCCCCTCCTAATGCTGGCAACATTTGTGAGGTCATGTAAAACTTCTCTCCAAAGAGGTGGCGCACTGCTGCACGCCGTTCGGACTCGGCTATAAAAAGGAGGCCCCTTATCATTGAGCTTAAACTTGATTCGGACTACACTCATTGTTATGTGAGAAGTTTGCTCCTGTTCCTTAGTGGCTGGATAAATTGCTGCAACTACTGCCGTGAGGTTAAGGGAGCTTTCTCATTGGTCATGTGGCGGCTACGGACACTGTGTTATCCTTGATACAATATCCGATGTTCGAGGCAGTCTGGGTAACACCCTACCTCAGCCGCTTTTTGGCAAAAAATACTGTTCAACTAGATCTAGAACTGGTCATATCGAAAAGGTTACCCATCCACTGCAGTGTTTATCAAGCGGAGATCCTGAGGACGTCACCTTCTGATAAACTGAATTTAATGCTACATCTTATGCTTCTGGACATTGTGGCTAGAAAAATTGCTGCAACCACTGCCGTGAGGTTAAAGGAGCTTTCTCATTGGTCATGTGGCGGCTACGGACACTGTGTTATCCTTGATACAATATCTGATGTTCAAGGCAGTGTGGATTACACCCTACCTGAGCCGTTTTTTAATAAAATGCACTGTACCACTATTCCTGATAGAACCGATTGGAACTAGGATATCCCTGGTAACAGAAGTTACATAGACTTTTATAGGGACATTTCCAAACTAAACAACCAGGTGGGTTTTGGGCTGTACTCTAAAGATCTAGAACTGATCATATCGAAAAGGTTACCTGACCACTGCAGTGTTTATCAAGCGGAGATCCTTGCAATTAAGGAAGTGGTGGAATGGCTAAGATAGGAGTATAATGTCATTACGACGATTGGCATAAATATCTTCTCAGACAGTCAGGCAGCCATTAAATCCCTGGAGAACGTATTTCTGAACGCAAAAACCGCCCTCGACTGTCGCAGTTCTCTCAACGAGATGGCTGAACAGTTCAAAATTCAACTACTCTGGGTGCCAGGCCACAGAGATATCCCAGGGAATTGTAAAGCGGACGAGCTTGCGAGACTTGGAATTACCCTACACATTCCAGGAATACTGTAATCTATGGGTATGCCTCTAACGACATGTAAGCAAAGTTTTCACGACCATTCCCGAAGGACAACGAATAATAAATGGTCATAAAGAGGGGGCTGTGAGCATTCCAAAACTATGTGTCCTTACCTAGACTTAAAGAGGTCTACTGCTTTGCTGTTACTGGCTAGAACAGACGTCTCAGTCATTGTGTCCGTCATGACTGGTCACTGTCTAATCGGAAAACATGCTGACAAACTGAAGGTTTTTCAGCAATGACTTTTGCAGAAGCTGTGAAGACATCGAAGAAGAAGAGATTATAGAACATCTGCTGAGTATGTGTCCCGCGCTGGCATTCAGAAGGATTTCCACCTTAGGTTCTTATGTCTTTAAGAACCTTTTCTGATTTAGCGGATGTGAACATTCGCGGGTGGTTGGTCTTTTTAAAGCAATCTGGATGGTTCAACGGTAGGAACTAGAAGGCATCTTCCTTCTTCTCTTCCTGTGGTATCGCAATGAACGAAAACGTCCAAGTGAGTCTGATGGCAGACTGCCACTTAAATTGAACTTTACCTAACCACTACCAGACGATCGTTTCGGATATTAATGAGTTTTTGTATCCACCACCGTTAGATGGGGTATACTTATCTAGTAATTTCGTTTGTAACAACTCAAAAGATTGATCTAAGGCCCCACTTAGTATATATATTTTTGATCGTCTAGACATTCTGCGTCGATGTAGCAAATGCAAATTAGCAAATTTTGCCCATTAACATTCCATTAAGGAACAGTGGCAAACTTCTCACATATCAACGAGTGCCGTCCGAGTGAAGTTTAAGCTCAATTATAAGGGGCCTCCTTTTTATAGCCGAGTCCGAACGGCGTGCCGCAGTGCGACACCTCTTTGGAGAGAAGTTTTACATGGCATAGTACCTCACAAATGTTCCCAGCATTAGGAGGGGAAAACCACCGCTGAAAATTTCTGCTGATGGCCTCGCCAGGATTTGAACCCAGGCGTTCAGCGTCATAGGCGGACATGCTAACCTCTGCGCTACGGTGGCCTCCACCGTCGATGTAGCCATGTCCGTCTTTTGAAATCACGATAGCGGTCGAATGCGTAAATTTGCACAGATACTTACTATTGATGTGGGTCGTTGGAGATTGAAAAAGGGCCATATTGGTTCACATTTGGATATAGCTCCGATATAAACCGATCTCCCGATTTGACTTATTGCGCCCCTGGAAGCCGAAAAATTTGTCCTATTTGACTTTAGCTTTACACATAGAGTTCTTTGAGGATTTCCAATAACTGTGCCAAGTTCTGTTCAAATTGGTCTATAACTCATTTAAACCGATCCCTCGATTCGACATATTTAGCCCCTGGAAGCCGCAAATTTCGTCCGATTTCGCTGAAATTTTGCATGTAGTGTTCTGTTATGACTTCCAACATCTGTGTCATGTACGGTCCAAATCGGTCTATAACCTGATATAGCTCCCATAAAACCCAATTTCCCGATTTGACTTCTTGAGCCCCTGGAAGCTAGAAATTTCGTCCGAATTGGCTAAAATTTTGCACATAGTATTCTCCTATGACTTTCAACAACTGTACAAGAACGCTACGAATCGGTCTATAACCTTATGCAGCTCCCATATAAACAGATCGCCCGATTTGACTTCTTGAGCCCTTACAAGCCGCAATTTTTGCCCAATTTGGCTGAAATTTTGCATACCGTGCACTATTACGACTTTTAACAACCTACAACGAGTAAGGTTCAAATCCGTTTACAACCTGATATAGCTCCCAATTCTGATCGCGTTTGGGACAAAATCCATCACTGCGGGTTCGACGACGTTGCCGGTTCAATCTGTATCCGTTACTGCGGATTTGACAACGTTAGCGATTGCATCTTGAATCCGTTACTGCGGGTTCATCATTATTTTATTCGTCTTCGAAATACAGAGATGCTTAAACTGAATCCATTACTGTGGATTCAGCGATTATTTTAGTGTATAGACTTTTGCCTATATCTATGGGTAAATGTGAGCTTACTTGTGTTGATTGCCACCGACGCCATCTCCTCTACTGTGTTTAGCAGCTCGACAAAAGGCACGTAGGCATGAACTGGCTGATTCGTCCGGAGCAGACGAACCCCTCCTGGGGCACTCGTCCGCCCTCTTATTTCCTGGTAGCTCTTCTTGTCCAGGAACCCATGTCAGCGTCATATAATGGACCCGGAGCCTATTCGGGGACTCTAAACAATCCGCGTCCCGTATGCTTTTTGCAAAAGTTAATTGGGATTTTTTACCCTTAAAAGTATTTTAACAAGGTTTACTGTCGAAATTCTTAATCCCTAACAACGTTGTCTACATTTTCGAATATTTTCTTTGTAAATAAATGTTCGTCATGATGTTTTATACTTTTTTCATTGCAGATCCTGAAATGTTTGATATACGCATTGATGCTTTACCCGAAAAATGGTATGTTCAATTAGTTCCCTTGTGATCGTAACCATGAATTGAGTTGCCTAAGCTACCTCAAAGGATTGTACCATTCGGATTTATTCAAACTCGGATATCTCAAACATGTTTCTTGGATCTTTTCTTGAAAACGTTTTTTTTTTTTTATTTTCGCAGTCAAATACTAGGTACCCCCAGAAGTTGTGCCGAAGCAACCGCTTGCACCCAACGCAGTGGCTATTACCACATAAAAATTGATCAGTTTAGTAATGCCTCCTTCCTGGTGCAATGTGATGCTCATACCGAAGGAGGTGGCTGGACGGTAATACAGCGACGTCAAGATGGCTCCGTTGATTTCTATAGACCTTGGGATGATTACAAAGCCGGTTTTGGGGAGGTTGAAGGAGAATTCTTCATTGGTTTGGATAGGCTACATGCTCTGACCAATTACCAGGGTGTGCAGGAGTTGATTATACAAATGGAACATCTCAATGAGACCAATGGCAATAAGGTGACTTCCGCGCAGGCCAAATACGATTCCTTTGCCATTGGTGCAGAATGTGATAAGTACAACTTGAAGAGGATTGGCAAATATTCGGGAACAGCAGGTGATTCCTTGCAAATTCATATTGGATGTAAATTTTCAACCAAAGATCAGGATAATGATAAGCATGCCAGTAAGAATTGTGCAGAGTCGTATTTGGGTGGTTGGTGGTATAATAGTTGCCATTGGAGGTGAGTTATTCCTTATGTGGGTCATTATCCAAATTTCATCCATGTGGTTTTATTTTACAGTAACCTGAATGGACACTATGGCGATGTTAATCATGGCAAAGGAATTAATTGGAGAACTTGGATGGGTCACACTGTCTCCTTGAAATATGTTCAAATGATGATACGACGCCATAGGTGTTAAATGGCTTTATCCCTGGATGCTGTTGGTCTCAAAAATAATAAATTTTAGCTTAAGTCTACAACAAATTCAATAGTCATGTGAAATTATTCGGGAATACAATTTTAAATGGTGGCGCCCAAATAATCAATCTCGATATGTACAGCCAAAGTCTCCAAACCACAGACATAGTCAGCCTAGGCCATCGGCCTTCAGCGGCAAACCAACACGCTCTTTACGAGATTGGAATAATAGAAGGCGCATCGCTCTCATGTTTATTGAAAGGCTTGGTGGGAATGCTCCTAATATTCTCACTAATAGGGAGAGAGACTCCCTAAACTGGGCTCATGGATTCGCTGCAAAGGCTACTCGGAAACTGCACCGCAGTCAGCCAAAAGGCTGCGATCACCCGGAGGGCATCCCATGCCCAAAATAACTGGGGCGAACAATAGTAAGATGGGCCCAAGAACCTTTGCTAATGCCCCTAGGGACAGTTTAGTGTTGGCAATTGTCGACAAGCGAGAAGAACAATGCTGCATATCTAGGAATAGTTGGAGTGGGATAGTCAATGGACTGTCATCAGTATACTGCGATGTTCTTGCGGAAATTCCTGGGTCTCCTTCAGTTTGTGACAATGCAGGCTGGTATCGGGGCCGATACAGACTAATTGCCTTCGGGGATCAACGCTCAATTGAAATGTAGCGTTGTGCGCAAAAAAAGATTGGTGAGATCTGGCCAGGTGCAGCACTAGATTTAGTCAAGAAGGAAGATATTCCTTCTCGGCCAATAGCACGTACAGGGATAACAAAGATTTATTCAGTTCCTGAAACCCATGCTTGGGAGACTAAGCGAGTGGAATCCCAATTTTTTAACCACCGACTGGAAGATTGATAGATTGGATGAGGCGGATGGTGACCGGAGACATGCAGTATTCGTACTAAACTCCGGCTGTCTCGCAGACCTCAACTAGTCTGAAGAAGTTCGCAGACCTCAACAAGTCTGAATGAGTTGTATCCTACGGATTCAACAAGTTGAAACTGAAGGTCTATAAAAGCGGTGGGGTTGGGGAAACAGGAGACGACTCAGCAGTTGTTGCTGAACGGATGTCTGAGGTGCTATCGACCACATCGCTAAGGTCTGAAGGATTGCAGGAGACTAAAATTTCCCCTGCCACTATCGAGACAGAAGGGGAAGGCATCGAAACGGGACCCAACAAGCCATGTGGGTAGAGGGTGATCCAGTTGGACTGGTCCCAAGGTGTGCGTCAGCGGGGAGGGACGGAACTCAAAAATTACTTCGTCAGCAGCAGCCAGTGAAACATCTAAGAACATATCATCCACACCGCAAGTGTCCTGTGTCCTGAGGAAGAGTGGTTCCACTGCTTTCTCACCTGCCCCAGAATGCGTACAGAAGCTCATCATGACAAGATCTAATGAATCTTGTGCGGATGCATCATTGGTGGAAGTTGTGAATCCTGATTATAGTCTGCTTTCTGCAGATAAATCTCCATCTTTTTAAGGACGCTTCGGCGGCACCAAGGGTCCTCCTGATGGCAGGGAGATTTTGGGGTGGCTCTTATCCAGGAACCATGGGTGTGTGGAAGAATGGTTTGTGGACTAAGAATTCCAGAATTTTAACAACTCAAGGGTACTGGAAGAGGAAAACACAGAGCCTGTTTTCTTCCAAAGTGTAGCCTAAATGTTTTTCTTCTTCCCTCGCTAAGTAGTGAAGATTCAGTAGTAGCCAGCCTTGAAATAAATAAGTCTGATTAGTGGCTGGTTTCTCTATATATGGCACACGATTCAGAGAGGACGCCTACAAACCTTAAGTCGCTGGTTGAAGCCACTTCTGGAGGGAAGAAGAGCCTCAAGTGATGCTAATGTACACTACCAAATATGGGGAAGTTAGGATGTCAACGAAAGGGGTAAGCTGCTTATCGAATATATTATAAGTTGCAATCTGGCGATGGGCAATAAAGAGAATGAAACGACCTTCATTTATAGAAGTAGTTAGGAGGTACTATATGTTACTTTTGTATATAAGCAGAAGTATATACGAATGGGAAGTGTTGGATGACCACAGCTACTCTTATCTTCGTAACATTAGTATCAGCCTTGGAGAGGACGGTGCTGAAGTTGTCCCTTGGATAAGCAGAATAAAGGCTGATTGGGAAAAATTTATTTATTTTTATACCCTCCACCATAGGAAGGGGGTGTACTAATTTCGTCATTCCGTTTGTAACGCCTCGAAAAATTCGTCTAAGAGCCCATAAAATATATATTCTTGATCGGCATGAAATTTTAAGTCGACCTAGCCATATCCGTTCGTCCATCTGTCCGTCCGACCGTCTGTCCGCCTATCCGTCTGTCTGTCCGTCCGTTTGTCCGTCCGTCTGTCCGTCTGTCCGTCCATCTGTCCGTTCGCCTGTCCGTCTGTCTTTCCGTCCGTCTGTCCGTCCGTCTGTCCGTCCGTCTGTCCGTCCGTCTGTCCGTCCGTCTGTCTGTCTGTCCATCTGTCTGTCTGCCTGTCCATCTGTCCGTCCGTCCGTCTGTCCGTCTGTCTGTCCGTCCATCCGTCTGTCTGTCCTTTCCTACGGTAGTGGGTTTCAAAAAAGCATTGACTTCATCGAGCTTATCGCTCTTTCTTACTTTCTCCCAAAAATCCACACATATCTTGGAGTGCTTTAAATGTAATTTTGTCTAGGGCTTATTAAGCCTTCAAACGACTGAGTTTTAAAATTGAGTGCAAAATCTTTAAAATAGTTTCTTGGTCTTGGCAATTGCTGTTGGCATTTACTATCTGTGGTAGTGCATTGTATATTCCGTCTGTCTGTTCTGTCCGCCATCCGTCCGTCTGTCCATCCGTCTGTCTGTCCATCCGTCCATCTGTCTGTCTGTCCGTCAGCCTATCCGTCAGCCTGTCCGTCTGTCCGTCCGTCCGTTCGTCTGTCTGTCTGTCTGTCTGTCCGTCCGTCCGTCTGTCTGTCCGTCCGTCCGTCTGTCCGTCCGTCTGTCCGTCCGTCTGTCCGTCCGTCTGTCCGTCCGTCTGTCCGTCCGTCCGTCCGTCCATCCGTCTGTCTGTCCGCCCGTCTGTCTGTCCGTCCGTCCGTCTGTCTGTCCGTCCGTCTGGGTCGATCTAGCCATGTCCGTCCGTTCGACTGTGGAAATTACCATAGCGGTCAAACGCGTGGAGCCAGCCGTTGCAAATTTTGCACAGTTACTAACTTTTAATGTAGGTCGTTGGACATATCAAATGGGCCACATCGGTTCAGATTTAGATATAGCTCCCATATAAACCGATCTCCAGATTTCACTTCTTTAGCCCTTTCAGGCCGCAATTTTTATCCGATTTGGCTGAAATTTTGCATGTGGTGTTCTGTTATGACTTCCAACAACTGTGCCAAGTACGGTTCAAATTAGTCTATAACCTGATAAAGCTCCCATGTAAACTGGTCTCTCGCTTATCCGTGTTCGGTTCGCAGAAATTAATTTTTGGTTGGTTTGGCAGAAGTTTGGTATGTAGAATAAATGTATGCCCTTCAACTTAATTTTTGACAGAATTCATGGTGATGGGTTCCCAAGATGCGGTCCGGCCGAACAAAACACACTTTTACTTGTTTAAGACTGTATCGTGATATCAACAAACAGACGAACAGGCGGACGGACGTGGCTACATGGTTCGGTAGTGGGTATAAATCGTGCTAAGTTCGGCCGGAACGAATCTTGGGCACCCACCACCATGACACCGCTAAAAATGCATCCTTATTAACTGAGTTTATATTTGGATTATTTTGGATTTCAAGAAGTCATGTCGGGATATCGGCACTTAGACGGGCCTATAACACCATATTAACAGATTCAGATTAAACTTGGCATTGATGTTGTAAGTCATAAGTTAGGTTTTTGAGCCAAATTTCAGCTAAATCGGATGAAAATTGATGGCTCTAAGGGCTTAAGAAGTCAAACCCGGGGATCGGTTTATGTGGGGGCTATATCTGTTTATAAACCGATTTGGATCATACTTAGTATGGATGTTGGAAGTCATAATACAAGTCTTTGTTCCAAATTTCAGCCGAATCGGATGCAAATTGAGGCTTCTAAGGAGGCCACCGTGACGCAGAGGTTAGCATGTCCGCTTACGACGCTGAATGCCTGGGTTCGAATCCTGGCGAGACCATCAGAAAAAATTTTCAGCGGTGGTTTTCCCCTCCTAATGCTGGCGACATATGTGAGGTACTATGCTATGTAAAACTTCTCTCCAAAGAGGTGTCGCACTGCGGCTCGCCGTTCGGACTCGGCTATAAAAAGGAGGCCCCTTATAATTGAGCTTAAACTTGAATCGGACTGCACTCATTGATATGTGAAAAGTTTGCCCTGTTCCTTAGTGGAATGTTCATGGGTAAAATTTGTAATTTGTATATCTGTTTATAGACCGATTCGTATAATACTCGGCATGGATATTAGAAGTCATAACTCAAGCCTCTGTTCAAAATTTCAGCCAAATCGGATAAAAATTGAGACTTCTAGGGGCAAGAGAAGTCAAATCTGGGAATCGCTTTATGTGGGACCTATATCGAAATCTGAACTGATATGGGTCATTTGCAATCCCCAACGACCTACATCAATAAAAAGTATCTCTGCAAAATTTCGAGCGGTTTTCTTCAAGCGTGCGACCGCTATCGTGATTTCGACGGACGGACGGAGGGATATACGGACGGACATGGCTAGATCGACTTGAAATGTCAAGACTATCAGAATATATTGGGTTGCCCAAAAAGTAATTGCGGATTTTTCATATAGTCGGCGTTGACAATTTTTTTCACAGCTTGTGACTCTGTAGTTGCATTCTTTCTTCTGTCAGTTATCAGCTGTTACTTTTAGTTTGCTTTAGAAAAAAAGTGTAAAAAAAGTATATTGGATTAAAGTTCATTCTAAGTTTCGTTAAAAATCCATTTACTTTCTTTTAAAAAATCCGCAATTACTTTTTGGGCAAACCTACATATGTGCTTTTTGGGGTCGCAGATCAATATTTCGAAATGTTCCATATGGAATGACTAAGTTAGTATGCCTCCCTTCCTATTGTAGTGTGTTTAAAAAAACACTCGCTTCATCGAGCTTATCACTCTTTCTTACTTCCTCCCAAAAATCCACACATATCTTGGAGTGCTTTAAATGTAATTTTGCCTAGTGCTTATTTAGACTTCAAACGACTGAGTTTTAAAATTGAGTGCAAAATGTCTAAAATAATTCCTTGGTCTTGGCAATTGCTGTTGGCATTTACTATCTGTGGCAGGGCATTGTATATTCCAACCCCTGGTGGGTGGGTGAAAGATTTGCAGCAGGTCAGTGAGGAATTTGCAGTATAAAACGCTTTCTTATTCATCAACTTGAAATTTTAGAATGAAACTACTTTGGATATCGTAGAGGAGATGATAAGACTTCAAACTTTGATCAACAATTTGGATGAGAATGCCGGGAGAGGTATGTATGTCGTCAACTCGGAAATTCTAAAGTTGAGTGATGGAACTTCTACCCATAGCCATAGACAGTGTTGCCCAGTTTCGGTTCTATAAAAATCTTGAAGAGCTAGTGGTTAATTTTAGTAGGTAGTTGTCATTGTGTTTATAGTCACAACCATTTGGGAACTTTGATTTTTCTTACTTGAATGTGAGATAGTTCGGTATCCTATACAGGACTCCACCAAACATTCATTCGCATGGGATATTGAGAGAAGCATTCTACTGCTGGTCTTGTAGTAAGCCTAAGGCTTTCCCTATTTCACCAGTTCAAGTTTCGACCTCTAGGTCTAACCCACTTTTTTGTAATCCACAAAATTTTCTCTGCTTTATGCAAAGTTATTGGGTTGCCCAACAAGTAATTGCGGATTTTTCATATAGTCGGCGTTGACAAATTTTTTCACAGCTTGTGACTCTGTAATTGCATTCTGTCTTCTGTCAGTTATCAGCTGCTACTTTTTGCTTGCTTTAGAAAAAAACGTGTAAAAAAAGTATATTTGATTAAAGTTCATTCTGAGTTTTATTAAAAATGCATTTACTTTCTTTTTTGAAAAATCCGCAATTACTTTTTGGGCAACACAATAGTTACCATTTCTACATCATAGGATGGAGGTATGCTAATCTAGTCATTTCGTTTGTAACAGCTTGAAATATTGAAGGAATATATATTCTGGATCGTCTCGGCATTCCGAGTCGATGTAACCATGTTAGTCCGTCTGTCGAAATCACGATTGCCGTCGAATGCGTAAAACTAGCTGCTTGAAATTTTGCACAGATACTTCTTATTGATGTAAGTCATTGGGAGTTGTAAATGGGTCATATTGGTTCAGATTTGGCGATAGCTCCCATATAAAAGGATCTCTCGATTTGATTTCTTTAACCCTGAAATGTGGAACAAAGACTTGTGTTATGACCTCCAACATCCATGTCAAGTATGATCCGAATCGGTCAATAAACATATATAGCCCCCATATAAACCGATCTCCGGACTTGTGTTATGATTTCCACATCCATGTCAAGTATGATCCGAATCGGTCTATAAACAGATATAGCCCCCATATGAAACGATCACCGGATTTGACTTCTTGAGCCCCTAGAAGCCTCAATTTTCATCCGATTTGGCTGAAATTGGGAACAAAACCTTGAGTTATGGCCTTT
The DNA here is from genome assembly GCF_963082655.1 of Stomoxys calcitrans. NCBI lineage: Eukaryota > Metazoa > Arthropoda > Insecta > Diptera > Muscidae > Stomoxys > Stomoxys calcitrans. The sequence goes on from NC_081553.1 coordinate 194,437,662, forward strand.
AATATCCATGTCAAGTATAATTCCAATCGGTCTATACACAGATATAGCCCCCCATATATACCGATCGCCGGATTTGACTTTTTGAGCTCTTGGCAGCCTCTGTAATCATCCGATTTGGCTGAAATTTGGAAAAAACTCTAGCGTTATGACTTCCAACATCCAGGTTAAGTGTGATTTAAATCGGTCTATAAACAGATATAGCCCCCATATAAACCGATCCCCGGATTTGACTTCCTGAGCTCTTAAAATCCTAAATTTTCATCTGATTTGTTTGAATTTTGGAACAAAGTTTTGAGTTATGACTTCCAACATCCATGCCAAGTATGATCCGAATCGGTCTATAAACAGAAGCCTCTATTTTCATGCGATTTGGCTGAAATTTGGAACAAAGGCTTAAGTTAAGACTTACAACATCCATGCCAAGTATGAATTTAATCGGTCCATAAACAGATATAGCCCCCATATAGACCAATCCCCGGATTTGACTTCCTCAGCCCTTAGAAGCCTAAATTTTCACTTGATTCGAATGAAATTTGGCCCAAAAACCTAACTTATGACTTACAACATCAGTGTCAAGTTTTATCGGAATCGGTCAATATGGTGATATAGGCCCCCTTAAGTACCGATATGACTTCTTGAGACGAAAATAATTCAAATACAAACTCAGTTAATAAGGGCATTTTATCGCCACTCCTATGGGTGACCACCATAAATGACCTATTACGGATGCTGACTGAGGAGGGATTTGAACCCGTCTGCTATGCAGACGATGTTATAGTACTTCTAAGGGATAAGGATCCGATCGAGCTACGCAGAAAGGCCGAAAGGGCCTTGCATATGGCATATGACCGGGCTGGACCCAGAGGTCTCAATGTTAACCCAGAGAAGACTGAAATATGCCTGTTCACGAGGAAGGCGAAGGTGGGCCAATTTATTGCACCACGTTTCCTCAATAAGACGATTTCGATATCCGACAAGGTCAAATACTTAGGTGTGATATTGGACAGGAAACTGAATTGGAAGTGTCAAATTCAGGAGCATACTGAGAAGGCTCACAGAAGTTGGGCACCATGTATATGGGCCATATGCTCGAAATGGGGCAAGGGTGGTGTTCATACCCAAGCCCGGCAAGGAAAGTTATGCGACACCAAAGTCCTACAGACCCATAAGCCTTACGTCCTTTCTACCCAAAACCATGGAACGCATTATGGACACCAGAGTAGAACATTCAGCAAACTGCTCAAATAAAAACAGAATGCCTTTGTCTAGGAAAGCTTGGTGGAGACTGCCCTGCACAAGGTTGTGCATAAAATAGAAGAACCCGAAGATAGTCCACTGGCTCTACAGGAGCGTGATTAGACCAATACTTACTTACACCTCAGTAGTTTGGTGGACTGCTATGGAGAAAAAGTGCAACATAAGCACCATACAACAGGTTCAGACAAGATGTTGTCTTGGCATAGGCGGAGCGATGAGGACCATGCCCACTAGGTCACTGAAGACTATTCAAGATATTCGACCCTTTGACATACAGATTAAGTGTGAGGCAGCCACTACGACTATGAGACCTAAGGCGATGGGAGAATAAATTGAGGATGAGAGCAGCTCATACCATTGCGGTATAATCGAGGGGACGATAGGAAACCTGTAAGGAAGGGAGGAAGAGGTTTTCGATCGGATACCTGAGATGAACCTTGAAGTCGAGTGCGAGGTACTGCTGCCATCGGCACAGCCTTGGATTGACGGAAACCTTGGATTGCCATCGGGAAGATCATGTTACACGGATGGATCAAAGTTAGAGGGAAGAGTGGTCTTGGGGGTTTACTTTACTGAGAACCCAGGGACTGAGATCTGTTTTAGACGGCCTGACCATAATATGGTCCTGGCGGCGGAGATCCGGGCGATCACGGAATGGGTGAAGTGGTGTGGTGCTAACGCAAGGACAGTGCATATTTTGCCCATGGAACAGGGGCAAACTTCTCACATATCAATGAGTGCAGTCCGATTCTAGTTTAAGCTCAATTATAAGGGGCCTCCTTTTTATAGCCGAGTCCGAACGGCGAGCCGCAGTGCGACACCTCTTTGGAGAGAAGTTTTACATAGCATAGTACCTCACATATGTCGCCAGCATTAGGAGGGGAAAACCACCGCTGAACATTTTTTTCTTTTGGTCTCGGCAGGATTCGAACCCAGGCGTTCAGCGTCATAGGCGGACATGCTAAAATTTGCGCTACGGTGGCCTCCGTGTGAATATCTTTACCGACATTGGTAAATTGGCCATAAGGGCAATAAAAACCAGGACGGTAAGGTCACAAACAGTCTTGCAGTGTAAGTAGGAGAGATTGTTTGGGTGCCGGGCCATAACGTAGTAAGGGGAAATGAAAGGGCAGACTATTCGGGCGGTGAAGGCCAGAGAACTGCCGTCGATAAACTTGATGCACCCGAAGTCTTTCGGGTCGACTCAGTCCGAGTTATGGGAGTGGGCGTCGAACAGTCTTGCAATGTAAGAAGGAGATTAACGCCATCTCTGAGAATGGCAAAATTCGCATCGTTTGGGTGCCGGGCCATAATGGGGTAAGGGGAAATGATTTGGCGGTGAAGGCCAGCGAACTGCCGTCGATAAACTTGGTGAACCCGAAGCCTTTTGGGTCGACGCAGTCCGAGTTATGGGAGTGGGCGTCGAACAGTCTTGCAGTGTAAGAAGGAGATCAACGTCTTCTCTGAGGATGGCAAAATCCGCATCGTTTGGGTGCCGGGCCATAACGGGGTAAGGGGAAATGATTTGGCGGTGAAGGCCAGCGAACTGCCGTCGATAAACTTGGTGAACCCGAAGCCTTTTGGGTCGACGCAGTCCGAGTTATGGGAGTGGGCGTCGAACAGTCTTGCAGAGTAAGAAGGAGATCAACGTCTTCTCTGAGGATGGCAAAATCCGCATCGTTTGGGTGCCAGGCCATAACGGGGTAAGGGGAAATGATTTGGCGGTGAAGGCCAGCGAACTGCCGTCGATAAACTTGGTGAACCCCAAGCCTTTTGGGTCGACGCAGTCCGAGTTATGGGAGTGGGCGTCGAACAGTCTTGCAGAGTAAGAAGGAGATCAACGTCTTCTCTGAGGATGGCAAAATCCGCATCGTTTGGGTGCCGGGCCATAACGGAGTAAGGGGAAATGAAAGGGCAGACGATTTGGCAGTGAAGGCCAAAGGACTGCCGTCAATACACTCGGTAAACCCGAAGCCTTTCGGGTCGACGCAGTCCGAGTTATGGGAGTGGACGTCGAACAGTCTTGCAATGTAAGAAGGAGATTAACGCCATCTCTGAGAATGGCAAAATTCGCATCGTTTGGGTGCCGGGCCATAACGGGGTAAGGGGAAATGATTTGGCGGTAAAGGCCAGCGAACTGCCGTCGATAAACTTGGTGAACCCGAAGCCTTTTGGGTCGACGCATTCCGAGTTATGGGAGTGGGCGTCGAACAGTCTTGCAGTGTAAGAAGGAGATCAACGCCTTCTCTGAGAATGGCATAAACCGCATCGTTTGGGTGCCGGGCCATAACGTAGTAAGGGGAAATGAAAGGGCAGACTATTCGGGCGGTGAAGGCCAGAGAACTGCCGTCGATAAACTTGATGCACCCGAAGTCTTTCGGGTCGACGGAGTCCGAGTTATGGGAGTGGGCGTCGAACAGTCTTGCAGTGTAAGAAGGAGATTAACGCTATCTCTGAGAATGGCAAAAATCGCATCGTTTGGGTGCCGGGCCATAACGGGGTAAGGGGAACTGATTTGGCGGTGAAGGCCAGCGAACTGCCGTCGATAAACTTGGTGAACCCGAAGCCTTTTGGGTCGACGCAGTCCGAGTTATGGGAGTGGACGTCGAACAGTCTTGCAGTGTAAGAAGGAGATCAACGTCTTCTCTGAGGATGGCAAAATCCGCATCGTTTGGGTGCCGTGCCATAACGGAGTAAGGGGAAATGAAAGGGACAGACGATTTGGCGGTGAAGGCCAGCGAACTGCCGTCAATAAACTTGGTAAACCCGAAGCCTTTCGGGTCGACGCAGTCCGAGTTAAGGGAAGGGCGGCGAATGCGCTTGCAACATTGTGGAACAGCGAAACGGTCGATGGGACGGCGAAAATCCTATGGGGGGATCCAGATCGTGAGAAGACTAGGCTATTGCTGAATGGAAGTAAGAAGGAGGTCAGTATAGCTATTGGTATCACAACGGAACACATAGGACTACGAGGTCACTTATATAAAATCGGTGTGGAAAGTGATGTGAAGGGAATGCGGGGAAGAGGATGAGACGTTGGAGCATTTCCTTTGTCATTGCCCGGCTTTCGCGTCCAATAGATACCGGTACTTAGGTGGCGGCGCATTACTAGACATGAACCAACTTGGGGGAGTGGTATTGAAAACAATTAAGGATTTTGTAAGTAGCACGGAATTCCCAACTTAAAATTTTCTTGTTAGAGTTTCCAGGTCTGTCCATAGTGGCAAGGGGCGGATTAATATCTGCACCCTCTTTTCAACCTAACCTAACCTATAATGTTTAACTTGTTGATTCATTGCAGTTCCTGAAATGTTTGATATACGCATTGATGCTTTACCCGAAGAATGGTATGTTGAATTAGTTAAATTGCGTTCCTAACAATCAAGTTTGTTGCTTAAGATGATGGGCTTGTATCGCTCGGAGTTATTCAAGAAAACATTTTGTCTCATTTCCTATCTCAGTCAGGTGTTTGGTGCTCCCAGAAGTTGTGCCGAAGCAACCGCTTGCACCCAACGCAGTGGCTATTACAACATAAAAATTGATCAGTTCAGTAATGCCTCATTCCTGGTGGAATGTGATGCTCATACCGAAGGTGGTGGCTGGACGGTAATACAACGACGTCAAGATGGC